>NC_069500.1:882287061-882307061 GCF_027579735.1 Bombina bombina
AAAAGATGGCCCAGGGCCCCAGCAGGCTCAGTCACACGACAAGGAAGTTGGTTTCTTATTCAAGCTGTTTCTTATTCGTGAAATTCTGTTTCTTATTCATGGAAGTTGGTTTCTTATTCAATTTTTTTAAAATAAAAAAATAGGTTTTATTAAAATAATAATATGATTCATATAAATGTAGTTACACAGAGGTGGAATCTCTTTATATAACAGATATACAAACTTGAAAAAAGGGCATACGTTGGCACCACTACAAATATTACTATTTTGAATAAATAACATATATTTTCAAAGGGTTAATAACCATTGGGCCACTGATTTCACTATGAATATATAGAGGGTAGATCCCCCTCCATGCCATGCAATTGTTTTTAGCCTGGCCCAATGGTGTTTTGGGCACATAAATTTATGCCAACCCTGGCATAGGTGACATAATTCTCAATTTTGAATAAGTAACAGATATTTTCAAAGGGTTAATAACCATTGGGCCACTGATTTCACTATGAATATCTACAGGGTAGATCCCCCTCCATGCCATGCTATTGTTTTTAGCCTGGCCCAATGGTTATTAACCCTTTGAAAATATCGGTTACTTATTCAAAAATGAGAATTATGTCACCTATGCCAGGGTTGGCATCAATTTCTGTGCCAAAACACCATTGTGCCAGGCTAAAAACAATTGCATGGCATGGAAGAGGATCTGCCCTGTATATATTCAAAGTGAAATCAGTGGCCCAATGGTTATTAACCCTTTGAAAATATCTGTTACTTATTCAAAAATGAGAATTATGTCACCTATGCCAGTGTTGGCATCAATTTCTGTGCCAAAAACACCATTGGGCCCGGCTAAAAACAATTGCATGATATGGAGGGGGATCTACCCTGTATAAATTCATAGTGAAATCAGTGGCCCAATGGTTATTAACCCTTTGAAAATATCTGTTACTTATTCAAAAATGAGAATTATGTCACCTATGCCAGTGTTGGCATCAATTTCTGTGGCAAAAACACCATTGGGCCAGGCTAAAAACAATTGAATGACATGGAGGGGGAATGGGATCTACCCTGTATAAAATCATAGTGAAATCAGTGGCCGAATGGTTATTAACCCTTTGAAAATATATGTCATTTATTCAAAATAGTAATATTTGTAGTGGTGCCAACGTATGCCCTTTTTTCAAGTTTGTATATCTAATTGTTATATAAAGAGATTCCACCTCTGTGTAACTACATTATATGAATCATATTATTATTTTAATAAAACCTATTTTTTTATTTTAAAGTAAATTTAAAGCAGTCTGACAAAAAAATTGAATAAGAAACCAACTTCCATGAATAAGAAACAGAATTTCCCGAATAAGAAACAGCTTGAATAAGAAACCAACTTCCTTGTCGTCTCAGTCACTATAAAAGCTGTAGCCTGTTTTTGGTTATTTACTACTACTAGTAATAATTATTATTAAATCAAGTCACCCATTTTATGTAACCTCTCACCTATTGAGTCAGCTCAAGAGGGATCTTGGGGCTGCTAAGAACCCCAATAATTACTGAAATACCCCCATATATCAATGGTGTCCAACTGTCCATATCCAAAAATTTGCAAGTCAATTTTTTGTTCTACCTATGGAAGGCAAGATGTAAATGAGGAGAGGTGTATTTAAATAATAGGCAATATGTAGTGTAAATTATTGATACTAGTTATTTATTTGTCCAGTTTTTTAAAGTCCATAGGTTTAATTAATGTAAAATATCTCATATGCATCACTGCATTACAAATATGGAGCAGAATTAAATAAGTGGCAGTCAAGGGGGTCAAACTGCTGTTCATTTGTGGTGCAGAGTGCAGACTGCAGAGAGACAAAATGTTGATTTTTATGTTACTAGCAGCCATGGGGTAAAATGGCTGTCACTGCTCAATTGTGAAAAATATACCTGGTTAAATGAAGAGTGGGGGCTATTGGGAGGGAGCTTTGTGTGACTCTGAGTCTGACTTATAGTGAGTGACTGAGGCTGCCAATCTATTGAATCACATTCTTTTTTTAGGTAGGTGGCGGCTGGCGGCACTTGATGAAGTTAGTTAGTTGATATTATTTATAACACACACACTTGTGTTCTTGTAGATTGTGGGGTTGTCCAAACTTCTGTCTCAAAGGGCCACAAAGTTTTCTCTTTTTTCTTTTTCTTCTTTTTGCTAAGATGGAGGTGAGATTTATTTCTAGATAGAAATAATACAACGTACAATAGATAGACATGTTACATTATTTTGGTTTGTATGTGTTGAACTTGCAACTAGATATTATGATAACTAATGTACTTGTGTTGTTGTAAAGGCAAAAACACACACAAATGTATACACACATATACATACACATGCAGATATACACTAAACACACACATGTATACACACATATACATACACATGCAGATATACGCTAAACACACACATGTATACACACATATACATACACATGCAGATATACACTAAACACACACATGTATACAATTACACACATATACATACACATGCAGATATACACTAAACACACACATGTATACAATTACACACATATACATACACAAGCAGATATACACTAAACACACACACATGTATACAATTACACACATATACATACACATGCAGATATACACTACACACACACATATCCTTTGAAAAGCATATCTAAATATGCTCTGTAGCTACTGAGCATATTTAGATATGAATTTCAACAAAGGATATCTGATTTCCTTCATTCTTTTGATATCCTTTGTTGAAAAGCATATCTAAATATGCTCAGTAGCTATTGAGCATATTTAGATATGCTTGTCCACAAAGGATATCAAAACAATGAAGGAAATCAGATATCCTTTGTTTAAATTCATATCTAAATATGCTCGATAGCTTATAAGCATATTTAGATATGCTTTTCAACAAAGGATATCAAAAGAATGAAGAAAATCAGATATCCTTTGTTGAAAATCATATCTAAATATGCTCAGTAGATACTGAATGGTGGCTGCATATAGATATTGGCTCGCCCATGTGCAATTGCTATTTCTTCAACAAAGGATATCTAAAGAATGAAGGCGTATCCGATTCCTAGACACTGCCTCACCAGCCTCTGAAGTCACCGCACATCACTGGTAGCCTTCAAGCACAATTGTTTTATCTATTGAGGTTTATTTAGATAGGGTAGAAGAGGTGCAAATTACTAAGTATAATAAATTATTAAGTATCAAGTATAATTAACTGCAAGTTCCACTTGGTAAACTGATATTATATAAGAAAGCCCATACAGAGGAAATAAAGGGGACTGTGTACCCCTCAGTAGAAGTAGTGTCAACCTACTGGTATTATATACATAAAAATGCCCCTTTAATGTACATAAACAATCTATGGTTTAAACAACTAATATGCCATAAAAATGCTTTTGTACCCCTCAGTATAAGTAGTGTCATCCTATTGGCAATATATATAAAAATGCCCTTTTAACGAACGTAAATAATATATGGTGTAAACTACGAATATGCCATAAATTTGTTTTTTATGTAGGGTTAGTAGCCAACATCTTGAATATGTCTTGTTTTTAAAGTTTGTACGATATAAATACATATTAACTAGAGTGGATCAATAGAAGAACCAATCTAATATTTTATAACAGAATTGGTGAGATTGTTACGGTAATAGGATTCAACAGAAAGGTGTCCACCTTTAACCTCTTAAGGACATATGACAGAATTTTTCTGTCATAAAACAATTGAGCAAACTGAAAGCTGTGTCCTTAAAGGGTTAATTATAGAAGATTATTCCTCCTTAAAAGAACTTTGAATTGGACCAATCAAAACTGAGGGGAGGTTATTTAAAGGCTTCACTGAAATAAGCCCTTTATCTTGAAAAACCTTGTAAAAGGTGAAACATGTTGATCTAAGGGTATTTTTTGCTCAGTAACGGATTGAGAAAATTAAAAGCCTGTACTCTGCGCAGAGTTAACCAAACCCTCAACACCTTAGAGTCCTCATTAACAAAAAGCCGACTTTCTGAAGCCCCCATTGGTTGGAGGATCACATGTGGTTAAGATTATACACGTGATAGGAAGTCCTTGCAGAATGGCAACGCCGCAACCCGTAAGAGGAGTGGAACAGTACACGCTGAGAGAGGTGTGTGTGACAGCACCACTGGACCAGGCGGGTAAGAAACGGGCACATATTGGAGGATTCAAGTAAGTGTTTTTACACTATAAAGACTGAGTTATCCAACGATTGAAAAATATCCTATCATCTTTAACGACACCTAATACATATATTCCCTTATACCCGCATAGTGGGGGGTTTGATTGTCAAGTGACTTTGCCGAGTTATATTACAATATCTAACCTGCTATAAGGGAATCGTCTCATACGACTGCAAAGGCAAAATTCCTGAAGTTTTGAACACAGTCTTAAAAGACGCTACAGCTTTATATAACGGATATCAGAGAAATACGCAACTTTAAGATCTAATATACAAGTGTATGTAACATTCGCTCTAGTTATTTCTTGGATTTAAACTGGACTCTATCATATTGTTATAAAGTATCATATAGAATATAGGTTTTGCATATGTATATGTATTTTTAGCAATCTTTCCAGGCTATTTTAGCGTATTTTAAATAACCATTTTAGATTGAGTGACTGGTCACCTTAGATTTCTTATATATTTTAGCAAGTATATGGCATCTTATTTTTAAAGGCTATTTAGCCTTGTTTCTAATAAAATATCTATTGTAACATTGGTTGTAGTTATCTTTTTTTTTTTTTTTTTTTTTTTTAATTTTTATTATTTTCTTATATCAAAAATACAAAGTTCAGGTACACAATTGCTTTACATCTCGTATATAAAAGGAAGAGCAAGAAAGGGAAGACCTTTTACAATAAAGAAGTATTTAAATTGCACATTCATTTCTTTCCCGAAAAGAAAAGATACATTTTTCCTTAGTCCTAGCATTGACCAAGGAGATAATTCTTGAATATGTTATTTATCACTATGTCTAGGGAGGCGCTTTGGGGAGAGAAAAAAAAAAAAAAAAAAAAGAGAAAAAAAAAGGGAAGGGGGGGGAAGGGAGGGGAGAGGTTCTCTTCCCCCCCCTCCCCCCCCCCCCCCCCCCCCCCCCATATTAATAGAACTCCTCTCAATTCCTCACATCTCCTCTCAATGCCCTCTCTCCCCCCCCCTCCAGATGGTTGGGGGATACTAATAATTCCATTAATATGATTCATATAGTCATTTCCCATAGATTTAATAAATGGACCCCAAACATTAAAAAATGTATCTGCCTTAAAAGGGCAAAACTTTTTATAGTCATATGCTTCAAGAATGCCTTCTTTCAACATTGCTCTCTTAAGTTGGCTAACATTTGGAGAGTACCTATCGATCCAGCAGGAAAAGATCAATGATCTTGCTTTTATTATCACTTTATGTACAAATCTGTTATTTCCCTTCCATAAAGGAGAATGTGTAAGGAAGAAAATGTTTACTGCTGATAGTTTAATATCTAGTTTTAGTATGCTAGAAAGCCAAAAACTCACTTTCGACCATAATTGAAGTTGTTTAGGGCACTCATATATCAAGTGGAGTAAATCTGGGTTAGATTTTGAGCATTTAATACACTTATTCTCCACCCCTTTATTCCATTTACAAACTCTATTCGGAGTTAAATAATCTTGTTGCATAAGTCTGAAATGCGATTCCCTTCCTGCCATTGAGTTCTCCAATTTATATATTGTCCCAAAACTAATTTGTATGGTTTTATCTTCTCTACAGATAGGTATACTATTTTCCCATTTATTATAAAGATCTTCTAGTTGCCTTGACTTAAAGCCATTTAGAAGTGTTTCGTAGATAACTGAGAGTGGCCTGTGCCTGATTTTTGGATGGTCCAAAAGAGGGTGAGGCTGAAAGAATGAATCAGCGTCCTGGTAAAGAAATGACCTTAAATAATGTTTTGCTTGTATAAAATAAAATCTATCCTTACCCGGAATTTGATAAAGCCTTTGAATTTCCTCAAATTTAAATATTTGCTTAGTCTTCCAGTTACATAGATGTCCTAAGTTGGATACCCCACAATCTCCCCAACGCTGAAATGTTGAATAATTTAGGCCCGGAATAAATTGGGAATTCCCCACTAATGGTACCCATCTGGAATACACTTTCTTTTTTATTGATATAATTTTCATAGCTGCAGTCCAAGCAACCAGAATGTCTCTCAACATAGGGTGTTGATATATTTCCCTCCCTCTTTCTTTGTTAGATGCATACAAAACAAATTCTAATGCCAAAGATTTACATAGTCTTCTATCTAATGAACAATTTGTATAGGTATTAGAATGGAAAATCCAATCTAGTGGGAACCGCAGTAGGGTGGCATAGTTATATAGTAACAAATTGGGCACTGCTAAGCCCCCGCTAATAAAGGGTAGATATAGTTTATCCATCTTAATTCTGGGTCTCCTGCCTCGCCAGATAAAATATCGAAGGGCTTTCGTGAACTTATTTAGATCATGATGTTTAATTAATAAGGGAAACATACGCAAGGTGTAGAGTATCTTTGGGAGGATAAACATCTTATACGCTGCCACTCTTCCTGAAAGGGAGAGTGGCAGGTCTACCCAGTTTTTAAGCTTCTCTATACAGTGATTTAAAACATAGTAGTTATCTTTAAGCTTTTTTTAGCGCTGTTCCTTCTTATTCCATTTGTCATATAATTGTAAACATTTTTCTAATTTACTTCAATTTTGCTTTATTCTCTTGGTATCCTTTCTTGAAGGAGCAGCAATGCACTACTTGGAACTAGCTGAACACATCAGTAAGCCAATCACAAGTGGCATATACGTGCAGACACCAATTAGCAACTCCTGTACCTATCTAGATATGCCTTTCAACAAAGGATTCTAAAAGAATGGAGCAAATGTTCAGATGTTCTATCTGAATCATGAAAGAAAAAAAATTGGGTTTTATCTCCCTTTAAGATAATAAGATGCTATTATTAAAGGGATAGTAGCGTCAAAATGTATCTTTCATGATTCAGACAGAGCATTCAAATTTAGTCAACTTTCCGATTTACTTCTTTTATCTAATTTGCTTTGTTCCCTTGGTATCCTCTGTTGAAAAGCATATCTAGGTAGGCTCATTCACAATGCACTATTGGGAGCTGCATATGTATGCTTTGTGTCACTGGCTTACTTGATGTGTTTAGCTAATCCCCAGTAGTGCATTGTTGCTCCTTCAACAGAGGATACCAAGAGAAAAAAAGCAAATTTGATAATATAAGTAAATTGGAAAGTTGTTTAAAATGGTATACTCTGTCTGAATCATGAAAGAAAGTTATTATGTTTCATGTCCCTTTTAAATAGCTAAGATTTTGTTCTGACTTCCTAATGTTCATAAAAACAGGACAGTTATAACAAGGAGTTCACATTCAATGAAAATACCAGATATTAAATATGTATTTAAATATCCTGCTCTTTTGTCTATTTTCTCTTATGGAAAAAGAATGGACAGTAAATATGCTGTTTACTTCAAAGCATCAATGGTTTAATACAGTGATCCAGGCAGATGCCTTGCAATCACAGCCAAGTATAAAATCCTCTTTTTTTTATTAATCCTCGGTAACAGAGAAGTAGGGGAAAAGCAATAATTTTTCACCTCCTGGCAAAACAATTCTCCAAGGACAAATAAATGTTATATGTGTCTAGATTAATAAAGTAAGATTTAATCAGTGCATTTCCCTCAGCTATATAAGCATGACTTCTTCAGTACCAGAGGAATTTGTAGCCTCAATAGCATTTAATGGAGTTAACACGTATTAAAAGAAAGAAAAAAATTTGTAGCTTATAAATTGCTTTTTGCAATAAAATTCTATATTTTTACTAGATATCTTTTTTCAATATTTCTAAAACCATAAGCTTTATTTTTCAGGTGCATTGTTTAAAAAAATAAAATAAAGGCAAAGGTTGGATCCTCTGTTGAGAGGCCCAAATAAACCTTATTTCCAGATGTCTATAATGGCAAAATGTGTGGTCCTTTGAAACAGCTTCATTCTAGAGTTAAAAATGGGTAGAATGTTGCCAACCTTGTCAATATATAGATAAAAAGAAAAGCTGTCTAGTGACACTTTAGGACCGAAATGAATTTAAATTGCAGGGGTGACAAACATTATTGAAAGGATTCAACTTCTAATTAAGAATGTAACTACAGGGATTTTAGAGGACTCATTTGAGACCAGGCTGCATCAGTAGTGGACTCATCTATCCCTTTATGGTTGCTACCTTGTCTGGAAAAAAATACCGGCCACGCTCATTAGCATACATTTGCATAAATATTTATACAGCATAAATCGGGAACTAAAGCTGCTAAGACTAATTATAAACAAATAATCATTTATAATCAGATTCCAATACACTTAGAAGACTGACTATGATAGCATCTTTATTTCTATATTTATTGTTTATTTTCAACTTCGACCTGAACCTTAAAAATACTGTCCATGTTGGTAAAATACCGGCTGGGTGGCAATCCTACCTATGATCAGTAGTATTGTTGCTACAGGGAAGACCTAGTGGGTACTCCCTGCGTCATGTCTGGTCCCTTTGTGTGCCCCCTGCAAAACAGGGCTCATAGTGTAAGGAAAGTATTTGGATCTGCCTTTACAATCCTGGAAGAGTTTCAAAGATGGATGCCACAATGTTGCTATACAGAAAAATATTTCCCAGGGGCCCAGTGAGGTATTCTGCCCCTTGTTAAGTAAAATGCAGTATAAAAGTAAAAAGTAGTCGACTTTGCCCAGAAGAAGCCCCATAACAAGCTGATTTGGGGTGAAATTTGCATCGGCTGTGTATGTTGGACATATGCCTACTCTGAGCTTGCATGTCCAGTTGCTAGCCCTGGCATCTTCGAACATCTGTTGAACTCCTGCAGTGTGGCCGCTCTTAGCAATGATCTTCCTGGCAAAGTAGACTTCACGCCAATGCTACTTATAGTGGCCTGGGCAGGCTTGTGCAGTGGCTTTGGAGGATCAAGGGTATGAGCTGTGTACAGATGGGTAGGACTTATTCCTTGCCAGAGGACTGGTAAACTATTGCCATCTGGGTATTGCAGCAGCAGATATATATCTATTAATATTATTATCACTATTTTTATTAGTTATTTGTAGATTTCAAACAGATTCCACAGTGCTATAAACATAGGTATAATATCAAACGGTATCATTTATAAGAGATGAAGTGGTAAAGGGCCTTGCTAATAGTTGCACTGTTGCAAACCCATTTTTATTAATTTGATCTACAAAACAGCTGGGCTGGTAGGCTTCCATGTTAAGTTGATCCAAGTGGATGACCAAAGAGGTGAGGAACTGAGGTAGGAAAAGTTTAGCGTACATCGTATGCATCTCTGCACTGTAGAGTCTTTAAGGACAGTCTTGTGGAGTGAGGCAGAGAAGGTAACAATAGAGGAGCTGTTGCTAACAGTAACCCTTTTCCTGGCTAGGCTCGAGTCTTCACATCAGGTAGAGTACTGTTATCCCAAAATATAACAGGCTGGAATCAATTGATCAGAGGCCCAACTCACCCCAAACCCTTACTGGGACACTGCAAGTTAAACACTGTAACCAAGCAGGAGCTAGGAGATAGAGAACAATGAGACTAAACGTAGTTGTTGAACTCTCTCTAGTACTTTCATGAGCACCTACAAGCAAAATAATAAATACATACTAAAAGTAACTGTAAATTTGTTAATCTAAATAACAAAGGAAAGCATACCTTAAAAAGTCAAACAGTCCAGGTCAAGACCTCACAGGGAAAGCAGTACAGAATCATTAAACACATGCAGAGTACAAAACCAAGCTAAAGTCAAATACCAAGTCAGTCAAAACAAATGGATTAAACAGAAGGGAAGTCAGGGAAAGCCAAAATCAAACCCAATAGTCAAACAACAAACTGTGAATGTAAAGGTCAGAAAACTCAATACACAAGCAACATACTGCAAACAGAAAGCTTATGAAGACCATTACAATTAAAGTCTAATTAATCTTCTAGGCCTCCTTACAGCACACCTTACTGCAGGAGGCAGAACTCTCTTAGACAATTTCCTGTTATCCCAGGAGAAGAATGAGATTGTGAACAGAGTGAAGGGGGCAGGAGAGTATCCGGAGACAATGTGAGAGATATAGTGGGAAGCAGTATTTTTGAGGACCTTGAATGTTAGTTTGATTTTGTGTTTTATTATGGAGGCTATAGGAAGCCAGTGAAGAGATTGGCAGAGAGGTGCAGCAGATGAGAAGCGATGTGTAAGGAAGATCAGCCTTTCAGAGGCATTCTTTTTGGATTGTAAAGGAGATAGATGGAGGATAGAATTGCAATAGTCAAGGCGGGAGATTATAAGAGAATATATTAAAATCTGAGTTGTCTTGTGTGAGGAAGTGGCAAATTTTGGAGATTTTTTTTTAAGGCGGAATTGGCCAAAGACTGCATGTGAGGAATGAATGAAAGATCTGAGTCAAGTGTAACCCCAAGACATCAGCATGTGGGGTTAAGGTAATCATGCTATTATTGACATTTATATAAAGTTGGGGGTAGAGATTTTGGAAGAAGGAAGGAAATAAGGAGCTCAGTTTCGGAGAAAAAATAGCTAAAGGTAGTGAGGGGACATCCAGGTTTAAATATTAGAAAGACAATTAGTGACACGAGTTAGCAAGGAAGGGGATCGGTCTGGTGCAGAGATGTATATTGAAGTGTCATCAGCATACAAATGATACTGAAACCTGTGGGACTTTATTAAGGAGCCTAAAGATGAAGTATAGATTGAAAAGAGAAGGGGACCAAGAATAGAGCCTTATAGAACCCTAACAGAAAGTGGTAACATGGTAGAGGATGCACCAGAGAAAGCTACACTAAAGATATGGTTAGACTGGTAGGAGGAGAACCTTAAAAGGGCTTTGTCACAAATGACAAAGGATTGGAGGGTCTGGAGAAAGAGAGGGTAGCTGTGGTCTGCTATATATGAACTTAGCACTGTCCTTGCACATATATATGATTCGGTTTGTATAGTATCTAGTATCCATTCTCTATCTATGAAGTAATTGTTTCTAGCGGCCATAGTTTATGTTGTCCATCACTTTAATGGGTATTTCAAGGCTAATTTGCTGACTCTTTTCTCTGCCTCTTATTTATGTCTACAACCTTAAGATAGCATGGATCCCAATTTTGTATCAACATGGCCATTAACGACCTGTGCATTTTGGTGGGGACATTTGTCAGCTAGGGCATTGCTAGTTCTAAGGTGATACAAATAATTTACTCTGTTAGCACTTATTTTGGTGAGCATGCATGCTATTTTTCACTTTACTGTGTATTATTTTACATTTTGCTACTTTTTATTGTGTAAAAGTGCTTATTATTAATATTTTAACTTTTATTGAGCCAGTCGAGTTTGTATCTTGCTGCCAATAAACAATAAAAATGTCTGATTGTGATGAAGCACACACACCAAAAAGGGCTTATCAGAACCATTAATGTACTTATAATTGCCAATTAATAGATTGAGACCAGCCTTTTTGTCTGTATTTAATACAAAACATAGTTTATCTTTAATTTATCGAAAATTCTGTGCATGTGTAAAAGGGTTTCTGTATACAAATGCTTACCTCTTCAAATAACATCTTCTGCCGAAACCTGCAAAAGGTAGAGGACAGAGTCCACAACTCGTTTACCACAAAGACAGGAAGATACATTTCCTAGTTGGGATCCATGTTCATTTATTGCTTAGTACATGGGGCCATAGTGATTTTATAACTGTGAAAACACGTAAATGTCTGCTTCAGCTTGAATTAATATATAAAGAATAAAAGGCCAACCAAGCTTCTATTTCTTTCATGTAATTGGCAAGAGTCCATGAGCTAGTGACATATGGGATATACAATCCTACCAGGAGGGGCAAAGTTTACCAAACCTCAAAATGCCTATAAATACACCCCTCACCACACCCACAATTCAGTTTTACAAACTTTGCCTCCTTTCTATGTTTATATGCACCTCTCAGCATTTTTTGAAGCTCAATTCCTCTCAGAGTACAGTGAATGTCAGAGGGATGTGAAGGGAGTATCACCTATTGAATGCAATAGTTTTCCTCACAGGGATCTATTTCATAGGTTCTCTGTTATTGGTCGTAGAGATTCATCTCCTACCTCCCTTTTCAGATTGATGATATACTCTCATATTCCATTACCTCTACTGATAACTGTTTCAGTACTGGTTTGGCTATCTGCTATATATGGATGGGTGTCTTTTGGTAAGTATGTTTTTCATTACTTAAGACACTCTCAGCTATGGTTTGGCACTTTATGTACTTATATAAAGTTCTAAATATATGTATTGTACTTATATTTGCCATGATTCAGGTTTTCAGCATATTTCCTTTTTTTGCAGACTGTCAGTTTCATATCTGGGAAATGCTTTTTTTATGAAAAATTATTTCTTACCTGGGGTATAGTCTCTATTTCAATTGACTGTCTTTTAAGAGGGTGCAAAATGCCAAAATTTATTGCGTCATTTTTGGCGCAAGATTTTTTTGGCGCAAAGTTACGTTTGTTGACGCAAATTCGCCATTTCCGCCGTCTTAGTTGACGCCGAGTCCTTCACTCCGGACGTTTTTGCCACCAAAAAATATTTTTTTGTTTGTTGTGCGTCATACTTGGCGCCAAATATTTTCATTATTTAAAACCCCATTCCTTTTGCCTCTGGCCTTTTTCTATGTCAGAGGGCTATGCTGTTTGCATTTTTTCCCTTTCCTGAAACTGCCATATAAGGAAATTGATAATTTTGCTTCATATGTTGTTTTTTTCTCTTACATTTGCAAGATGTCTCAATCTGATCCTGTCTCAGAATTTACTGCTGGATTCCTGCTGCCTGGTAACGGTTCTACCAAAGCTAAGTGCATTTGTTGTAAACTTGTGGAGATTATACCTCAGCTGTGGTTTGTAATAGTTGTCATGATAAACTTTTACATGCAGAAAATGTTTCCATCAGTAGTAGTTCATTACCTGTTGCTGTTCCCTCAACATCTAATGCACACAATATACCTGTAAATTTAAAAGAATTTATTTCTGATTCTATTCAGAAGGCTTTGTCTGCCATTCCGCCTTCTAATAAACGTAAAAGGTCTTTTAAAACATCTCATAGAGTTGATGAAATTTCAAATGACCGGCAACATACTGATGTATCTTTCTCTGATGAGGATCTATCTGATTCAGAAGATCCTGCCTCAGGTATTGACACTGACAAATCCTCTTATTTATTTAAAATGGAGTATATTTGTTCTTTATTAAAAGAAGTGTTGATTACATTAGATATGGAGGAAACTAGTCCTCTTGATATTAAAACTAGTAAACGTTTAAATCCCGTTTATAAACCTCCTGTGGTTATTCCAGAGGTTTTTCCAGTTCCTGATGCTATTTCAGATATGATTTCTAAGGAATGGAATAGGCCTGGTACTTCTTTTATTCCTTCTTCAAGGTTTAAAAAATTGTATCCTTTGCCAACTGTTAGATTAGAGTTTTGGGAAAAGATCCCCAAAGTTGATGGGGCTATCTCTACTCTTGCTAATTGTACTACTATTCCTACGGAAGATAGTACTTCTTTTAAAGATCCTTTAGATAGGAAACTTGAATCTTATCTAAGGAAGGCTTATTTATATTCAGGTCATCTTCTTAGGCCTGCAATTTCTTTGGCTGATGTTGCAGCTGCTTCAACTTTTTGGTTGGAAACTTTAGCGCAACAAGTTTTGGATCATGATTTGTCTAGCATTGTTAAATTAATTCAACATGCTAATAATTTCACTTGTGATGCCATTTTTTATATCATCAACATTGATGTTAGATATATGTGTTTAGCTATTTTAGCTAGAAGAGCTTTATGGCTTAAATCTTGGAATGCTTATATGACTTCTAAGTCCAGATTGATATCTCTTTCTTTCCAAGGTAATAAATTATTTGGTTCTCAGTTGGATTCAATAATTTTAACTGTCACTGGGGGAAGTTAGTCTTTTTACCTGAGGATAAAAACCATAAGGGTAAATCTAAGCTTCTAATCGTTTTCGTTCCTTTCGACATAATAAGGAACAGAAATCTAATCCTTCCCCAAAGGAATCTGTTTCCAATTGGAAGCCTTCCTCAAATTGGACTAAATCTAAGCCATTTAAAAGATCAAAGCCAGCCCCCAAGTCCGCATGAGGGTGCAGCCCTCATTCCAGCTCAGCTGGTAGGGGGCAGATTAAAATTTTTCAAAGATGTTTGGATCAATTCAGTTCAAAATCATTGGATTCAAAGTATTGTCTCTCAGGGGTACAGAATAGGTTTCAGAGTAAGACCGCCTGTGAGAACATTTTTTTCTCTCACACATTCCAGCGAACCCAGGAAAGACTCAGGCTTTCCTGAAGTGTGTTTCAGACCTGGAGTTATCAGGGGTAATCATGCCAGTTATGTTTCAGGAACAGGGTCTTGGGTTTTATTTAAATCAAGTCATTGTCCCAAAGAAAGAAAATTAATTCAGACCAGTTCTGGATTTAAAGATTTTGAATCGATATGTAAGAGTACCAACTTTCAAAATGGTGACTATAACGACTATTCTGCCTTTTTGTTCAGCAAGGGCATTATATGTCAACAATAGACTTACAGGATGCATATCTTCATATTTGGATTCATCCAGATCACTATGAGTTCCTGAGATTCTCTTTTCTAGACAAGCATTACCAATTTGTTGCTCTTCCTTTTGGCCTAGCAACAGCTCCAAGAATCTTTTCAAAGGTTCTCGGTGCCCTACTCTCTGTAATCAGAGAGCGGGGTATTGCGGTGTTTCCTTATTTGGACGATATCTTGGTACTCGCTCAGTCTTTATGTTCTGCAGAATCTCACGTGAATCAACTAGTGTTGTTTCTTCAAAGACATGGTTGGAGGATCAATTTACCAAAAAGTTCTTTGATTGCTCAGACAAGGGTAACCTTTTTAGGTTTCCAGATAGATTCAGTGTCCATGACTGTTTCTCTAACAAACAAGAGACGTTTAAAATTGGTTGCAGCCTGTCGGAACCTTCAGTCTCAGTCATTCCCTTCAGTAGCTATGTGCATGGAAGTTTTAGGTCTTATGACTGCAGCATCGGACATGATCCTCTTTGCTCGTTTTCATATGAGACCTCTCCAGATTTGTATGCTGAACCAATGGTGCAGGGATTATACAAGGATATCACAATTGATATTCTTAAATCCCAATGTTCGACTTTCTCTGACTTGGTGGTTAGATCACCATTGTATAATTCTAAGGGCCTCTTTCGTTCATCCAACCTGGATCACAACAGTCTTTCAGGTTGGGGAGCTGTTTGGGGATCTCTGACAGCACAATGAGTTTGGAAATCTCAAGAGGCGAGATTACCAATCAATATTTTGGAACTCTGTGCGATTCTCAGGGCTCTTCAGTTTTGGCCTCTGTTGAAGAGAGAAGCATTCATTTGTTTTCAGACAGATAATGTCACAACTGTGGCATATGTCAATCATCAGGGTGGGACTCACAGTCCTCAAGCTATGAAAGAAGTAACCCGGATACTTGTTTGGGCAGAATCCTGGGAATATCCCAGGTATAGACAATTGGGAAGCGGATTATCTCAGTCATCAGACTTTACATCCGGGAGAATGGTCTCTCCACCCAGATGAGTTTTCTCAAATTGTTCAGATGTGGGGGCTTCCAGAAATAGATCTGATGGGATCTCATCTAAACAAGAAACTTCCCAGGAACTTGTCCAGGTCCAGGGATCTTCAGGCGGAAGCAGTGGATGCATTGACACTTCCTTGGTGTTATCAACCTGCTTATATTTTCCCGCTTCTAGTTCTTCTTACAAGAGTGATCTCGAAAATCATCATGGAGCAATAGTTTGTGCTGCTGGTGGCTCCAGCATGGCCTCACAGGTTTTGGTATGCGGATCTTGTTTGGATGTCCAGTTGCCAACCTTGGCCACTTCCCTTAAGGCCAGACCTTCTATCTCAAGGCCCGTTTTTCCATCAGGATCTCAAATCATTAAATTTGAAGGAATGGAAATTGAACGCTTAGTGCTTAGTCATAAAGGTTTCTCTGACTCAGTGATTAATACTATGTTACAGGCTCGTAAATCTGTTTCTAGAAAGATTTATTATCGAGTTTGGAAGACTTACATTTCATGGTGTTCTTCTCATAAATTTTCTTGGCATTCTTTTAGAATTCCTAGAATTTTACAGTTTCTTCAGGATGGTTTGGATAAAGGTTTGTCTGCAAGTTCCTTGAAAGGACAAATCTCTGCTCTTTCTGTTTTATTCCACAGAAAAATTGCTAAACTTCCTGATATTCACTGTTTTGTTCAGGCTTTGGTTCGTATCAAGCCTATCATTAAATCAATCTCTCCTCCTTGGAGTCTTAATTTGGTTTTGAAGGCTTTACAGGCTCCTCCGTTTGAGCCTATGCATTCTTTGGACTACTTTCTTGGAAAGTGTTGTTCCTTTTGGCCATCTCTTCTGCTAGAAGAGTTTCTGAATTATCTGCTCTCTCTTGTGAATCTCCTTTTCTTATTTTTCATCAGGATAAGGCAGTTTTGCGGACTTCATTTATATTCTTACCTAAGGTTGTGAATTCTAACAACATTAATAGAGAAATTGTTGTCCCTTCTTTGTGTCCTAAACCTAAGAATTCTTTGGAGAGATCTTTACATTCTTTGGATGTGGTGAGAGCTCTGAAATGTTATGTTGAAGCTACTAAAGATTTCAGGAAGACTTCTAGTCTATTTGTTATCTTTTCTGGTTCCAGGGTCAGAAGGCTTCTGCCGTTTTTTTGTCATCATGGTTAAAGATTTTGATTCATCAAGCTTATTTGGAGTTGGATAAAACCCCGCCTCAGAGAATTACAGCTCATTCTGCTACATCAGTTTCCACTTCTTGGGCTTTTAAGAATGCAGCTTCTGTTGATCAGATTTGCAAAGCAGCAACTTGGTCTTCTTTGCATACTTTTACTAAATTCTACCATTTTGATGTATTTGCTTCTTTGGAAGCAGTTTTTTGGTAGAAAAGTTCTTCAGGCAGCTGTTTCAGTTTGATTCTTCTGCTTCTAATTTTAGTTTTTTTCTTTTCAATTATGAGACTAAACTTATGATTTGGGTTGTGGATTAATTTTTTTCAGCGGAAATGGCTGTTTTTATTTTTTAACCCTCCCTCTCTAGTGACTCTTGCGTGGAGTTCCACATCTTGAGTATTGCTATCCCATACGTCACTAGCTTATGGACTCTTGCCAATTACATGAAAGAAAACATAATTTATGTAAGAACTTACCTGATAAATTCAATTCTTTCATATTGGCAAGAGTCCATGAGGCCCACCCTTTTTTTGGTGGTTATGATTTTTTTGTATAAAGCACAATTATTTCCAAATTTCTTTGTTGATGCTTTTTACTCCTTTCTTTATCACCCCACTTCTTGGCTATTCGTTAAACTGAATTGTGGGTGTGGTGAGGGGTGTATTTATAGGCATTTTGAGGTTTGGGAAACTTTGCCCCTCCTGGTAGGATTGTATATCCCATACGTCACTAGCTCATGGACTCTTGCCAATATGAAATAAATGAATTTATCAGGTAAGTTCTTACATAAATTATGGGGTTTTTTCCATGTAGTATACTACAGCAGAATAAACAATATAAAAGATTAAAATTCTGTTTACTGATATGTTTAAAAAAATGTGTCAAGTTTTCCATTACTGAAATGAAAAAAAATTAATGAAAAACCTGACGATAATGTTTATCTTTTATTTATCTTTATTATAGCTTCTTAAGCAGATTCCAGTTGTGAATGAAGATGATATAACCTTTCAGGCTTACTGCAGTGCTGTATCATGGTTATCAAAGTCATCTCTCGAAAGCGTACTCCGGGGTAAGTAAAAGCAAACTACTAAGACTGAAGGTTGTTTGGTAACATAATGGACTAGATTACATTTGGCGCGCTAATGTTAGTGCGGATCGCGATAACCAATATTGAGCCTGCGCTAACTTGCACACATATTACAAGTTGAAAGTAAACGCATTCACTCGAGCTCAAACACATTTAGCGAGCATCGGGTTTGTGTGAGTGGAGAACTAGGGGTAGATTTATCCAATGTCAGGCGTACACTCTGTCAGCATTTATTATTGCACAAGCATTCGCTAGCAGGGGGTGTCAATCATCCCAATCAGATCAGGATGATTGCAGACCGCCACCTCAGAGGTGGCAGATGAGTTAAGGAGCAGCAGCCTTACTTATGCATACGCTGCTTAATAAATATACCCCCATGTGTAAAGTGTAAGAGTTTAAAAAAAATGTGCACCAAACACAACATGAAAACTTTCAAATAAAGTGATATACTCTATATATATATATATATATATATATATATATATACACTATATGTGATTATGTACATAAGGGTTAAAAGGTATATGGTATCTGACAAGTTTTTTTTAAATGAAAAGGGCTTTAATGTGTGTGTGTGTTATAAATATATATATATACAGTGGGGCAAAAAAGTATTTAGTCAGCCACCAATTGTGCAAGTTCTCCCACTTAAGAAGATGAGAGAGGCATGTAATTTTCATCATAGGTATACCTCAACTATGAGAGACAAAATGTGGAAACAGATCCAGACAATCACATTGTCTGATTTGGAAATAATTTATTTGCATATTATGGTGGAAAATAAGTATTTGGTCACCTACAAACAAGCAAGATTTCTGGCTCTCACAGACCTGTATCTTCTTCTTTAAGAGGCTCCTCTGTCCTCCACTCATTACCTGTATTAATGACACCTGTTTGAACTTGTTATCAGTATAAAAGACACCTGTCCACAACCTCAAACAGTCACACTCCAAACTCCACTATGGTGAAGACTAAAGAGCTGTCGAAGGACACCAGAAACAAAATTGTAGACCTGCACCAGGCTGGGAAGACTGAATCTGCAATAGGCAAGCAGCTTGGTGTGAAGAAATCAACTGTGGGAGCAATAATTAGAAAATGGAAAACATACAAGACCACTGATAATCTCCCTCGATCTGGGGCTCCATGCAAGATCTCACCCTGTGGGGTCAAAATGATCACAAGAACGGTGAGCAAACATCCCAGAACCACACGGGGGGACCTAGTGAATGACCTGCAGAGAGCTGGGACCAATGTAACAAAGGCTACCATCAGTAACACACTATGCCGCCAGGGACTCAGATCCTGCAGTGCCAGACGTGTCCCCCTGCTTAAGCCAGTACATGTCCGGGCCCATCTGAAGTATGCTAGAGGGCATTTTTATGATCCAGAAGTGGATTTGGAGAATGTCATATGGTCAGATGAAACCAAAGTAGAACTGTTTGGTAGAAACACAACTTGTCGTGTTTGGAGGAGAGAGAAAGCTGAGTTGCAACCAAAGAACACCATACCTACTGTGAAGCATGGGGTGGCAAAATCATGCTTTGGGGCTGTTTCTCTGCAAAGGGAACAGGACAACTGATCCATGTACATGAAAGAATGAATGGGGCCATGTATCGTGAGATTTTGAGTGCAAACCTCCTTCCATCAGCAAGGGCATTGAAGATGAAACGTGGCTGGGTCTTTCAGCATGACAATGATCCCAAACACACTGCCCGGGCAACGAAGGAGTGGCTTCGCAAGAAGCATTTCAAGGTCCTGGAGTGGCCTAGCCAGTCTGCAGATCTCAACCCCATAGAGAACCTTTGGAGGGAGTTGAAAGTCTGTGTTGCCCAGCGACAGCCCCAAAACATCACTGCTCTAGAGGAGATCTGCATGCAGGAATGGGCCAACATACCAGCAACAGTGTGTGACAACCTTGTGAAGACTTACAAAAAATGTTTGACCTCTGTAATTGCCAACAAAGGATATATAACAAAGTATTGAGATGAACTTTTGATATTGACCAAATACTTATTTTCCACCATA
>NC_069500.1:882312061-882369561 GCF_027579735.1 Bombina bombina
ACATAAAGAGACAACTATTCTTTTTAAATAATATTGGGATCTTAGTCCCACAATATGGCCATATTTTGCTTAGCCAGTCACCACTTACAAGGTGCCCCAATTAGACTGGTCCTAACACTACTTTGCCACAGAGGGCTGAATCATTCCTGCAGTGTAATAGTTGTGAATAAAAAGCCAGGGAGTCTCATTCTATTATGGAGAGTAAAAGCAGGAATGATTCAGCCCTCTGTGGCAAAGTAGTGTTAGGACCAGTCTAATTGGGATTTGCAGTCAACATATCTGCAGCAACTGTGTGATTCTATCATGTCAATATGGACCAAAATATCTGAGGAATGTATCCAACACCTTGTTAAATCTATGCCACGAAGAATAAAGGCAGTTCTCAAGGCAAAAGGGGGTCCAACCCAGTACTAGCAAAGTGTACCTAATAAAGTGGCCAGTGAGTGTGTGTATGTGTATATATATATATATATATATATATATATATATATATATATATATATATATATATATATATATAAACAAAAAGGAATTGGCGCACATCAATTTTCAAAAGCACAACATATATTTTTTTGAACTGCTGCAAAAAAATTGCCTGCAAACAACATCAGGAGACAACTATTCTTTTTAAATAATATTGGGATCTTAGTCACACAATATGGCCATATTTTGCTTAGCCAGTCCCCACTTACAAGGTGCCCCAATTAGACTGGTCCTAACACTACTTTGCCACAGAGGGCTGAATCATTCCTGCTTTTACTCTCCATAATAGAATGAGACTTCCTGGCTTTTTATTCACAACTATTACACTTCCATGAGCACACCTGAGCTTGGGTGGGGTGCTTAAACCAATGGGAGATGGTCAGTCTCCCTGATTACTTTTAAATACAAATACAAAATTTGGTTTTTTTAGCACACCTTACAAAATATATATATACAACATCTGTGAGTGCTGCCAATATGACCCAGTAATTACACAAACAAAAAGGAATTGGCGCACATCATTTTTCAAAAGCACAACATATTTTTTTGAACTGCTGCAAAAAAATTGCCTGCAAACAACATCAAGAGACAACTATTATTTTTAAATAATATTGGGATCTTAGTTACACAATATGGCCATATTTTGCTTAGCCAGTCACCACTTACAAGGTGCCCCAATTAGACTGGTCCTAACACTACTTTGCCACAGAGGGCTGAATCATTCCTGCTTTTGCTCTCCATAATAGAATGAGACTCCCTGGCTTTTTATTCACAACTATTACACTTCCATCAGCACACCTGAGCTTGGGTGGGGTGCTTAAACCAATGGGAGATGGTCAGTCTCCCTGATTACTTTTAAATACAAATACAAAATTAGATTTTTTAGCACACCTTACAAAATTTATATACAACATCTGTGAGTGCTGTCAATATGACCCAGTAATTACACAAACAAAAAGGAATTGGCGCACATCAATTTTCAAAAGCACAACATATTTTTTTGAACTGCTGCAAAAAAATTGCCTGCAAACAACAGCAAGAGACAACTATTCTTTTTAAATAATATTGGGATCTTAGTCACACAATATGGCCATATTTTGCTTAGCCAGTCACCACTTACAAGGTGCCCCAATTAGACTGGTCCTAACACTACTTTGCCACAGAGGGCTGAATCATTCCTGCAGTGTAATAGTTGTGAATAAAAAGCCAGGGAGTCTCATTCTATTATGGAGAGTAAAAGCAGGAATGATTCAGCCCTCTGTGGCAAAGTAGTGTTAGGACCAGTCTAATTGGGATTTGCAGTCAACATATCTGCAGCAACTGTGTGATTCTATCATGTCAATATGGACCAAAATATCTGAGGAATGTATCCAACACCTTGTTAAATCTATGCCACGAAGAATAAAGGCAGTTCTGAAGGCAAAAGGGGGTCCAACCCAGTACTAGCAAAGTGTACCTAATAAAGTGGCCAGTGAGTGTGTGTATGTGTATATATATATATATATATATATATATATATATATATATATATATATATATATATATATATATATATATATATATATATATATATATATATATATATAAACAAAAAGGAATTGGCGCACATCAATTTTCAAAAGCACAACATATATTTTTTTGAACTGCTGCAAAAAAATTGCCTGCAAACAACATCAAGAGACAACTATTCTTTTTAAATAATATTGGGATCTTAGTCACACAATATGGCCATATTTTGCTTAGCCAGTCACCACTTACAAGGTGCCCCAATTAGACTGGTCCTAACACTACTTTGCCACAGAGGGCTGAATCATTCCTGCTTTTACTCTCCATAATAGAATGAGACTTCCTGGCTTTTTAGTCACAACTATTACACTTCCATGAGCACACCTGAGCTTGGGTGGGGTGCTTAAACCAATGGGAGATGGTCAGTCTCCCTGATTACTTTTAAATACAAATACAAAATTTGTTTTTTTTAGCACACCTTACAAAATTTATATACAACATCTGTGAGTGCTGCCAATATGACCCAGTAATTACACAAAAAAAAAGGAATTGGCGCTCATCAATTTTCAAAAGCACAACATATTTTGTTGAACTGCAAACAACATCAAGAGACAACTATTCTTTTTAAATAATAGTGGGATCTTAGTCACACAATATGGCCATATTTTGCTTAGCCAGTCACCACTTACAAGGTGCCCCAATTAGACTGGTCCTAACACTACTTTGCCACAGAGGGCTGAATCATTCCTGCAGTGTAATAGTTGTGAATAAAAAGCCAGGGAGTCTCATTCTATTATGGAGAGTAAAAGTAGGAATGATTCAGCCCTCTGTGGCAAAGTAGTGTTAGGACCAGTCTAATTGGGGCACCTTGTAAGTGGTGACTGGCTAAGCAAAATATGGCCATATTGTGGGACTAAGATCCCAATATTATTTAAAAAGAATAGTTGTCTCTTTATGTTGTTTGCAGGCAATTTTTTTGCAGCAGTTCAAAAAAATATGTTGTGCTTTTGAAAATTGATGTGCACCAATTCTTTTTTGTTTGTGTAATTACTGGGTCATATTGGCAGCACTCACAGATGTTGTATATAAATTTTGTAAGGTGTGCTATGTGTATATATATATATATATATATATATATATATTATCCAACAAAGCGAAAGGCACTCATGGTCTTAGTTATCATAATCCATTAATTTATTGATGTTTCGGGGTCTCCTCGGGTTTCAAAACAAGTGACCCCAAAACATCAATAAATTAATGGATTATGATAACTAAGACCCTGTGAGTGCCTTCTGCTTTGTTGGATACTATATTACCTTTGAAGCGCACCTAGGGCTATGCAGGCTGTTTTGCCTATTCACTATTACCAGGAGTGCTTCTACCTTCTTGGATATGGATATATATATATATATATATATATATATATATATATATATATATATATATACACACACACAAAACAGAGAGGCGCCTCATGTGTAGATCAACAGATCAATAGCAGATAAACAAAATGATAGCCAGAAGGGTTCTCACATTTAGCAATAGCACCCTTATGTGCTAGTAGTAGCAGGCTGATATTTCAGGTTGTATCAGCTCACCCTCTCCTGGCTCCAAATTAAAACTAGATCGGATTCAGGAAACACAGCTCACCCAGATACGATGTTCCAATAGGCAGCTGAAAAGAAAGTGCTTCCACTTTGCTAAAAATGTTTTATTAAAATCACATTTAAAAACGTAAAGCGATAAGTGAAGGGGGCATCACAGCTGGCCCCCTACATGCAACGCGTTTCTCAGCTTGGTAGACAGCCGTTTCATCAGGCATATAGCACCTTACAACATCCTGAACCTTTTAAAAGAGGTGTTAACCAATCAAATCACATACTGCCCAAACCAGGCGTGTTATACACATCTGAACTCTTAAAGAGCATGTAAACAAAAACATATGCAATATAAGCTTTCTTACATAGATGTTATGGAAGACAAACATACCATACAGCCAGTTCAGACGTATCCGGAGAAATTGTAGTACTATTGAGCTCTATAATAGCCAATCCCAAATCCTTAGCGAGAGGTTCAAGGAAAAAGTATATCCTTGTCACCTTATCCAGGACAGTTGCATACGAGCTAGAAACTTAGATAGAACTAGGATCTTGGAACCTATACACAAAATGAACTAAAGGATGAGAAAACACATGATCCCGCATTCATTACTCAATTTAATTCTGAACATAAATGTATTAGACAAATACTACATAAACATTGGCCTATAGTGTTAAAGGATCCTTATCTGAAGGGTAATCTGGAGCGTAACCCGAGTGTTTAGACGAGCTCCAACTCTGAAGCAAAAACTAACCCCCAGCAAAGTTGTGGTTTCTAAAAAGACAAATATTCATAATGTATATAACAATAGCCGGAGAAGTGCTAGTAGGGAAACAATTGGAGCATTTAAATGTAATAAAGCTAGATGTCATATGTGCAGTTACATTACAAATGGAAGCAAATCTGTCAAGTGCAATACCACAGGTGAATTCATTGATATTAAAACTCACATTAATTGTAGTACTGAATTTGTTATCTACGTGGGTTTTTTTTTTTTAGATTTGATCTTGTAAAACAGCTGAATGCCCTTTTGAGGGCAGTAAAAAAGCTGAATGCCCTTTAAAGGGCAATGCCCAAACAAATGCCCTTTAGGGGCAATGGGTAGCTTAGGTTTTTTATTTTGGGGGGGTGGCTGGGTAGCGGGTTTTATTGTTGGGGGGACTTTGTATTTTTTTTTTTTAGGTAAAAGAGCTGTTTAACTTAGGGCAATCCAAAAACCACAGTTCAACCCAGCACACAGCGGTCCATACAAGCTGACCAGGAGGCTTACTTAATCCTTCACATTCATATATCAGCATACTATGCCCTACAAAAAGGCCCTTTTAAGGGCTATTGGTAGTTTATTGTAGGTTAGGAATGTTTTTATTTTGGGGGGCTTTTTTATATTTTTATTTTTATAGGGCTTTTAGATTAGGTGTAATTGTTTTTATTTTTGATAATTTTGTTTATTATTTTTTGTAATGTTAGATTTTTTTTCCGTTGTATTAGGTTTTTTTTAAAATGTGTAATTTAGGTTTTTTTAATTGGTAGTTTTTTTTATTTTATTAGAATAGTAATGTTCGGTTAATTTATAGTTTAATGTTAGTTTTTTTTATATTTCACAGGTAAGTTTTCTTTTTTTTTTTTGTTAATTTATTTATTTTAAGATAGTTATATTGTAAGTTTTAATTTAAAGTTAGGGGGTGTTAGGTTTAGGTGTTAATAGGTTTATTTAGTGTCAGCGATGTCGGGGAGTGGTGGATTAGATGTTAATAACTTTTATTAGTGTTGGCAATGTCAGGGAGCAGCGGATTAGGGGAGTTTAGACTAGGGGTTTATGTTAGGGAGTTAGATTTAAACGTAACTTTCTTTTCCCCATAGACATCAATAGGGTTGCGTTACAGCGATTTACCATTCCGCGATCGCAGGTGTTAGATTTATTTTACACTCTCTCCCCATTAATTTCTATGGGGGAAAGTGTGCACGAGCACGTAAACTCAGCCCTTGGCTTTTGTGCGGTATTGAGCTTAATGCACCATACTGCACAGCACAAGAAGGTTTTTCAGTAACTCATAATAGCAGTGCTTTGGAGAGTGCTGGACAGCTCATTTTATTGCGTTCCTCATGCCCCCGGTATAGTGCAAAACTCCTAATCTAGGTGATAGTGTTTCTAGACATAGCACTATCCAACACAACAGAAATCACAACATGTTCATGATAACCCCCTTGGAAAGTATCCCTATCTCTGTTAGATACAATTGATACACTCGTTTGCACAAGAGGGAGACTTATTGGATATACCGATTCCAGTCTTTGTTCCCCTCTGGCCTAAACCAAGTATTGGATCTGGCAGCATTTTAAATGGAATCTTTGGCCCAGTGTAGTTTATTTTTCAGAAATGTGTGTACTTTAAATTGTTTATTGTCACAAATCCTTATATTTATTCATATATTCATTCTTATATAAGTTACATGACTTGTGTCGTTTACATTTTTCACATCATTATAATACGTATACTGCAAATAGTTATCACCATTGGGCAGTTTTAGTGTGAATGTCGAGACTATCGCAATAATAATCTATTATTGCTAATAATATTATGGTAACTACAACATCTCATACATACACATCCATTCTTATTTTCTTTAAAATCCACCCTACTATGTATTTTTTGCTTTTCCACTCTTTTCACACCCTATTTCATATTAATAATTTCCCAGCTGTTGTTGTGAATACACAAGCAACGACTTCTCACAACACTAATTAACATCATTCACACTTCCACAATTACATATTATCATCTATAGATTAAATTCTATAAATTGGCACTTAATCTTTACCAGATTCACTTAGTTTCTATGTCACTTAGACCCACACATGATGTAGGGTTTCATTCCCACAGTTATTTCCATAGTAATATTTAGCAGTCTCTTACAATCAGATTGACATAGATTTATTGGCACCTAGAATTAGAAACCGCTTAGGGCACTACCAATTCACATATTCTGTATCTAAGATTCTACAATTAGGCACTAAATCACATTCATATTCGTATTTTCACGTTATAGTTTCAACACTTGTATTTCCATTACTCAATATGATCTGTTGCATGATTAATGTGACACACTACACCCCATATTTAGATTGGTCATGTCACTGTACACGGAACATCGCTAACATATATATATATATATATATATATATATATATATACCATGTAAAAAATAAAGGTAACAGCACCACAGCACACAATCTTCTTTTAAAGGTGAAAAATCTTTATTTGAGGTTTAGCAACCAGTAAAAAGCGACGTTTCGGACCTACATAGTCCTTAATCATGCATAGGTTAAAATCAAACAAACAGACTTTAAAAAGGGTATCTGGACCAATCATGCTTCAATTCTCAGTGTTAATTGGTTTAACCCATACCTATCCAGGTTTGTAAATTTCAACAACACAGTGGCCTCTAGTGGTACCAGAATATATTCCATCATTTAAAACCATTATAAAAACAAATACAAATCATAATCTCTATTCAGACCATATGGATGTAATGTGTTCAAACGTTTAATCCACCATACTTCTTTCTGTTTTAATTTTAGTTCCCTATTACCCCCTCTTCTATGATGGGGGATATGGTCAATCACTTGAAAGCGAAGCTGGCTTACTGTATGACCCATATTTGTAAAATGTGCTGATACTGGAAGTGACATATCTTTTGATTTAATGGATGCTTTATGTTGACTAAACCTATCCCTGGCGGCTTGGGTGGTCTCGCCAATGTAACAAAGACCACATGGGCATTTAAGTAGGTAGATTGCATAGTTGGTTTGGCATGTATATAACCCATTGATTGTATATTGCTTTCTTTTGTCATTTTGTGCTAAGAATTTCCCTTTAATAACTGAATTACATTGAACACAGTGTAAGCAGGGGTAACAGCCTTTATTAGGGGTAGTTAGATAATTTACATCAGACAGTTTAGTTGTACCTATATCAGCTTTTACTATGTGATCCCTAAGATTTTTTACCCTTCTATATGATGGCATAGGGGGGAGTTTAAATGATTCTATCTCTGGATTATATTTTGACAAAAGATGCCAGTGTTTTCTTACTATTCTAAAGATGTCATTGCTCTTGTCACTGTATTCCATTGAAAGCACTAATCTATCTGTTCCTTTCTCTGTTGGTTTTTTATCATGTACTCTATCCAAATCCTGAATGTTTTTAGCGATATTTTCTTTTGGATATCCTCTTTGGATAAATTTATTGCCCATAGACACTAGTCTTTCTGGCAATACTTTTTGAAGTCCATAAAAGCTTATTACATCCACCAGGTTAACCCCTTACTATTTAACAAAAATGAACTGCCTGTTATTAACTTTATAAAGGGAAATGAACGGAACGAACTGTCTAATATTGCTAGTACTCCAGTGTTATCTGAAAATCCACTTGAGGGAAATGAACTGCCTGAGATTAACCTCTTAGAGTGTGGTATAATAGGGGGAAATGAACTGCCTGAAATTAACTCCCTAGAGTGTGACATAGTAGATAGTACACTGTCTGAGTTTATACCTGTGATACCCAATGCTAGTCCACAGGCAAATGTTGAAACTAATCTGGTTATTAATATTTCGAAATATAAGCTTACAGATAATGAGCATAGCTTATTAATGAAGGGCTTATCATACTGTCCAGTGAAAGATTGTGATGAGTTTGAAATTGACAAAGATCTATACAAATTTTTCAGACTGCTACGGTTGAAATCAATATATGGTGGTAAAAATGTAGCCAATATAAGTGAAACTAATGCAATAAATGAAGATGATATGCAGAGTGAATGTTTGAATTTGAAAAAGTTAAATCTGCACAAAAAATCTTCATATGTACCTCCAACAATCAACTCAGGTGTAGAAACATTTGTTAAATTTGTTCAACAAGATGTTGCTAATCTAATGAAAAAAACTAGATTAAATCCTTACACAAAACAACATAACCTCACAAAAGGGGAATGGGAGGCTATATCTACTTTGAAAAATAACAAAAATATCACCATAAAAAATGCTGACAAGGGCGGAGCAATAATAGTGTTAGACACTGACTATTATGTGCAGGAGATATTACAACAGCTGTCAGATGGAGGGGTTTATGAAATATTGGATCATGATCCTCTTAAAGAAATACAAAGAGAGCTTAAGGGCATATTAGATAGAGCTTTGACTCATAACATTATTTCTAAACAGGTCTATGATTTTTTGTATAATAAATACCCCATAACACCAATTTTTTATACATTACCCAAAGTCCATAAAAGCTTATTACATCCACCAGGATGCCCTATTGTGGCCTGTACCGATTCCATTTTTTCTAATATCTCTATCTTTCTGGACAAAGTCCTCTTTCCATTTGTCAAACAGCAAAAATCCTTTATTAAGGACACAAATGATTTTCTTTCAAAACTTATGGGGATTGAAATAGAGGATACTTGGTTAATTTTTTCACTGGATGTGGTAAATCTATATACCTCTATTCCCCATGAGGCAGGCCTATTGACTGTGAAAAGTTTTTTGAGTGACAGTGGCTTATATAATCTATCTCAGATTGATTTTTTTGATGACATGTTGAGACTTGTCTTATATTGCAATTATTTTCTCTTTCAAGACACTTACTACATGCAAAAGCGGGGAACAGCTATGGGCTCCAATGTAGCCCCCTCATATGCCAATTTGTTCATGAGTGGCTTTGAGAACAAATTTGTCTACACTAATCAGCCATTCATCAGCCATTGTAAGCTGTGGCTAAGGTATATAGATGATATTTTTGGCATATGGGGGGGCTCATTGGAGTCCCTGATACAGTTTGTTGAGGATATCAATGCCTCCATGACAGGCCTAAGATTTACTCTTACTTACTCTATCCAAAAGATTAATTTTTTGGATACAACTGTATATCGACATGGAAATACATTAAGTACAGATCTATATGTAAAACCCACAGATAGAAATACTCTACTGCGATATGAAAGTTTCCATCCTGATACTGTTTTTAAATCCATACCTAGGAGTCAACTTTTGCGTACTAAAAGAATAGTTAGAGATCAAAAAGTATTGCCAGAAAGACTAGTGTCTATGGGCAATAAATTTATCCAAAGAGGATATCCAAAAGAAAATATCGCTAAAAACATTCAGGATTTGGATAGAGTACATGATAAAAAACCAACAGAGAAAGGAACAGATAGATTAGTGCTTTCAATGGAATACAGTGACAAGAGCAATGACATCTTTAGACTAGTAAGAAAACACTGGCATCTTTTGTCAAAATATAATCCAGAGATAGAATCATTTAAACTCCCCCCTATGCCATCATATAGAAGGGTAAAAAATCTTAGGGATCACATAGTAAAAGCTGATATAGGTACAACTAAAATGTCTGATGTAAATTATCTAACTACCCCTAATAAAGGCTGTTACCCCTGCTTACACTGTGCTCAATGTAATTCAGTTATTAAAGGGAAATTCTTAGCACAAAATGACAAAAGAAAGCAATATACAATCAATGGGTTATATACATGCCAAACCAACTATGCAATCTACCTACTTAAATGCCCATGTGGTCTTTGTTACATTGGCGAGACCACCCAAGCCACCAGGGATAGGTTTAGTCAACATAAAGCATCCATTAAATCAAAAGATATGTCACTTCCAGTATCAGCACATTTTACAAATATGGGTCATACAGTAAGCCAGCTTCACTTTCAAGTGATTGACCATATCCCCCATCATAGAAGAGGGGGTAATAGGGAACTAAAATTAAAACAGAAAGAAGTATGGTGGATTAAACGTTTGAACACATTACATCCATATGGTCTGAATAGAGATTATGATTTGTATTTGCTTTTATAATGGTTTTAAATGATGGAATATATTCTGGTACCACTAGAGGCCACTGTGTTGTTGAAATTTACAAACCTGGATAGGTATGGGTTAAACCAATTAACACTGAGAATTGAAGCATGATTGGTCCAGATACCCTTTTTAAAGTCTGTTTGTTTGATTTTAACCTATGCATGATTAAGGACTATGTAGGTCCGAAACGTCGCTTTTTACTGGTTGCTAAACCTCAAATAAAGATTTTTCACCTTTAAAAGAAGATTGTGTGCTGTGGTGCTGTTACTTTGTTTTTTACATGGACACTGGAGTTTGGCTGATACTCCTTGGTAACGTGCACACAGGTGGGAAAGAAAGAAATTTTACTAAAACCTATGGTGCTGGATTCAACTCATTTACTTCTTGTTCATGGAATCAGCAGAGTCACGAGCACCTGTAGTGAGTGAAAACACAATGGAGGACAAGCAGCCTTCTACTTTCTCCTATTCAGACATAGATGCAGCACACATCACCTCACTGGCCCTGGGATTAAGGAATTTCTTAAGGGTCACTGCAGAAGCAGACACTAAAAAAGAGTATGAGAGAACAAAAAGAAAATTGATATCTCTGGAACTGCATTCTGTGACACTTGCAGAATACTACCGTATTAAAAGGATCCCCAGAGGCTTAAGAGTTAAACTGAGGCCCACCATTCTATCTAACAATGAAATGTATAAAAGTAAATTTGAGAGCATTCTGAATAAGTGCTCATTTGACCTTATCGTTTTGACCGTGGAGTGCCTACAACTGGAAATTGAGAAACAGAAAAAAAACGTATCAGAAGTGGAAAGAATGATGGAAACTAAACTCACCCTGGATATGCTGAAAACTACTAAAGAAGAAGTAGATGCATTACTGGCACAATACCGTTCAAACCTGGAAGAAAGAAAAAGGGTTAAATTTACACAGGATGAAACGGACTATGCTAACAACAGAGTGTACCAGTGGTCACATGACCAGACGTCACGACGTGAGGGCCCACGCTGGAGGAGACAGCCGAGAATTACAGCAGCGCAAGAAAAGGAAGACAGCTCATCATCCGGCGAGAGTTTTTTAGACACAGGCTCAGAAGGCGACACCGGAGGGGAGGGCGGAAGCACCGCCGACCAAAGGGAGTACAAGATGCACACACGGAGTTCCTGGAACCAGCAAGGGCAGCCGCAGCGGTCACGGAGAGGAGCCAGACATCGCAGGGGTATGAGAAAACAACAATAGAGGTAAAAAAGTTGCCGGTTGTTAACCCCTTACTATTTAACAAAAATGAACTGCCTGTTATTAACTTTATAAAGGGAAATGAACGGAACGAACTGTCTAATATTGCTAGTACTCCAGTGTTATCTGAAAATCCACTTGAGGGAAATGAACTGCCTGAGATTAACCTCTTAGAGTGTGGTATAATAGGGGGAAATGAACTGCCTGAAATTAACTCCCTAGAGTGTGACATAGTAGATAGTACACTGTCTGAGTTTATACCTGTGATACCCAATGCTAGTCCACAGGCAAATGTTGAAACTAATCTGGTTATTAATATTTCGAAATATAAGCTTACAGATAATGAGCATAGCTTATTAATGAAGGGCTTATCATACTGTCCAGTGAAAGATTGTGATGAGTTTGAAATTGACAAAGATCTATACAAATTTTTCAGACTGCTACGGTTGAAATCAATATATGGTGGTAAAAATGTAGCCAATATAAGTGAAACTAATGCAATAAATGAAGATGATATGCAGAGTGAATGTTTGAATTTGAAAAAGTTAAATCTGCACAAAAAATCTTCATATGTACCTCCAACAATCAACTCAGGTGTAGAAACATTTGTTAAATTTGTTCAACAAGATGTTGCTAATCTAATGAAAAAAACTAGATTAAATCCTTACACAAAACAACATAACCTCACAAAAGGGGAATGGGAGGCTATATCTACTTTGAAAAATAACAAAAATATCACCATAAAAAATGCTGACAAGGGCGGAGCAATAATAGTGTTAGACACTGACTATTATGTGCAGGAGATATTACAACAGCTGTCAGATGGAGGGGTTTATGAAATATTGGATCATGATCCTCTTAAAGAAATACAAAGAGAGCTTAAGGGCATATTAGATAGAGCTTTGACTCATAACATTATTTCTAAACAGGTCTATGATTTTTTGTATAATAAATACCCCATAACACCAATTTTTTATACATTACCCAAAGTCCATAAAAGCTTATTACATCCACCAGGATGCCCTATTGTGGCCTGTACCGATTCCATTTTTTCTAATATCTCTATCTTTCTGGACAAAGTCCTCTTTCCATTTGTCAAACAGCAAAAATCCTTTATTAAGGACACAAATGATTTTCTTTCAAAACTTATGGGGATTGAAATAGAGGATACTTGGTTAATTTTTTCACTGGATGTGGTAAATCTATATACCTCTATTCCCCATGAGGCAGGCCTATTGACTGTGAAAAGTTTTTTGAGTGACAGTGGCTTATATAATCTATCTCAGATTGATTTTTTTGATGACATGTTGAGACTTGTCTTATATTGCAATTATTTTCTCTTTCAAGACACTTACTACATGCAAAAGCGGGGAACAGCTATGGGCTCTTATGTAGCCCCCTCATATGCCAATTTGTTCATGAGTGGCTTTGAGAACAAATTTGTCTTCACTAATCAGCCATTCATCAGCCATTGTAAGCTGTGGCTAAGGTATATAGATGATATTTTTGGCATATGGGGGGGCTCATTGGAGTCCCTGATACAGTTTGTTGAGGATATCAATGCCTCCATGACAGGCCTAAGATTTACTCTTACTTACTCTATCCAAAAGATTAATTTTTTGGATACAACTGTATATCGACATGGAAATACATTAAGTACAGATCTATATGTAAAACCCACAGATAGAAATACTCTACTGCGATATGAAAGTTTCCATCCTGATACTGTTTTTAAATCCATACCTAGGAGTCAACTTTTGCGTACTAAAAGAATAGTTAGAGATCAAAAAGTATTGCCAGAAAGACTAGTGTCTATGGGCAATAAATTTATCCAAAGAGGATATCCAAAAGAAAATATCGCTAAAAACATTCAGGATTTGGATAGAGTACATGATAAAAAACCAACAGAGAAAGGAACAGATAGATTAGTGCTTTCAATGGAATACAGTGACAAGAGCAATGACATCTTTAGACTAGTAAGAAAACACTGGCATCTTTTGTCAAAATATAATCCAGAGATAGAATCATTTAAACTCCCCCCTATGCCATCATATAGAAGGGTAAAAAATCTTAGGGATCACATAGTAAAAGCTGATATAGGTACAACTAAAATGTCTGATGTAAATTATCTAACTACCCCTAATAAAGGCTGTTACCCCTGCTTACACTGTGTTCAATGTAATTCAGTTATTAAAGGGAAATTCTTAGCACAAAATGACAAAAGAAAGCAATATACAATCAATGGGTTATATACATGCCAAACCAACTATGCAATCTACCTACTTAAATGCCCATGTGGTCTTTGTTACATTGGCGAGACCACCCAAGCCACCAGGGATAGGTTTAGTCAACATAAAGCATCCATTAAATCAAAAGATATGTCACTTCCAGTATCAGCACATTTTACAAATATGGGTCACACAGTAAGCCAGCTTCGCTTTCAAGTGATTGACCATATCCCCCATCATAGAAGAGGGGGTAATAGGGAACTAAAATTAAAACAGAAAGAAGTATGGTGGATTAAACGTTTGAACACATTACATCCATATGGTCTGAATAGAGATTATGATTTGTATTTGTTTTTATAATGGTTTTAAATGATGGAATATATTCTGGTACCACTAGAGGCCACTGTGTTGTTGAAATTTACAAACCTGGATAGGTATGGGTTAAACCAATTAACACTGAGAATTGAAGCATGATTGGTCCAGATACCCTTTTTAAAGTCTGTTTGTTTGATTTTAACCTATGCATGATTAAGGACTATGTAGGTCCGAAACGTCGCTTTTTACTGGTTGCTAAACCTCAAATAAAGATTTTTCACCTTTAAAAAAAGATTGTGTGCTGTGGTGCTGTTACCTTGTTTTTTACATGGACTGTATACACTGGAGTTTGGCTGATACTCCTTGGTAACCGCACACAGGTGGGAAAGAAATTTTACTAAAACCTATGGTGCTGGATTCAACTCATTTACTATATATATATATATATATATATATATATATATATATATATATATATATATATATATATATATATATATATATATATATATATATATATATATATAATCAATAAAATGAAAATGGTCTGTGCGGTCATCAAGTGATGCAATTTATTTTGCAAAGTAAACAGCAACACATCATACGTGATACAGCAGGTCAGGTAAACATCCTACGCGTTTCATGCCAGCAGGCACTTCGTCAGGGAAATATATACATTCACACATACAATTTCAAACACACACATATATTTTTATTTATAAACATTTTATTTTTAATATGTATTTATATGTGTGATATACTTTATTTTAATATTTTTTAAATGTGTGTAGTTATACTTTTATTTTAACACTTTCTCCAGACGCACTCATTTTCTTTTTAGCAATATTATGTGTTGTTCTTGAGTACAACATATAACTCAGCACTTGTAATTGGAGTGATGTTTAGAGCTGTCAAGCTTTCCATTGAAAGTATAGGGCACACTAAAGAGATGTCAGCCGAGCTCAAATTCTCTGGTAAAAAAATGTACCATACACTTGTTATACCCGAATGTGCACTGTGAGCTAGCAAGATCACTCAACATGTAACCTGGGCATAATGAGTCATTAGGGCTCCATTTACTAAGCAGCGAAAGTTTCTACGGAGTCCTTGTGGGGCAGGTTCGCACATGTGAGCCTGCTTCCTGCAATGTTAGAAGCAGTGGTCATTATACCGCTGCTTCTTACATCCTACACCACCTCTGAAGTGGTGAAGGAAAATCTTGCTCGCTCTTGGTGATTGGCAATCCCTTCTCTCATGCATTTAGTTGCGCGAGAGAAGGGACGACATTACACGCACACTTCTGCGTGTAATGATACATACGGGCAGAGGATCCTGTTCGGCCACTACCCGTATGTAGTGAAGGCGAGCAGAAAACTTCTCGAGAAGTTTGTCTGCTCGATCCTTTATACATAAGGCTGTTAGTGTGTGTAATTTACTTTTTCTTCAGAATATATTTTAATCATTTCATTTGGCTAGATATTTTGTTTGTTTTTACTAATCACAATCACACCTCAAGTGTACACTTTGGTGTTTTTAAGAATATATTCCATGTGTCAGAATATATGATTTCTTTATTTTCTGTCCTTTGCAGATTCTCCACACAATAATCTGAGATTTATTAATTTACCATGGTATATTGCAATGGGCACTGGAACAAAATGTTTCTCTCTATTTATTTCACTATACTATTGATATTCCCCCTTGTTCTGCTATTAAAACTATATAATCTTTGAGGCTTATATCATCGTTATTATTATATAGATAGATAGATAGATAGATAGATAGATAGATAGATAGATAGATAGATAGAAGCCCATATATTATATCTTTTTATATTATATATATATATATATATATATATATATATATATATATATATATATATATATATATATATATATATAAATTATAAGATCACAGGAGAGAACTCAAAGGAATGAGTATCACTACTGGGAGCTTAGGCTGCGCACACTTGTAATGAAATTGAAATTGATTGTGATATTGGATCATATAATAACAATATAGCAGAGATAAAGCAGTTAATTTAATACATACAATGGAATAAGGTAATATCAAAAGTATACTTATCACACTCTGCAATATCCCTGGATGGGAAGTGAAAAAGTAGGAAAACAACAATGTCCTCCTAAGGATAAGGTGTAATGAAATTTCAAACTGCTTGGTGAATCCGTGCTGCTCGTTGAAATACCACTCAAGGTTCAATTTGAGTGAAGGAAGTACAGCTGCAAAAATCTAGAAGAACAAGCGCACAGATACACTATTCATAGTGCAAATCAATTTAATATTAAAAAGGCATATAGCAAATATACAACATTTAGGAGTGAATCCTACTCACAAGGGGAACCCCAATCATATGAGGTAAGTAATGTCTGTTGGATCCTTAAAGTGTCCCCACTTATTAAAGGCAACACTCAAAGTTATGTCTCCACTTAATAATGACTAGCAAGTCCCAAAAAGTAAGAGAATCTCCTTGTAGCAAAAAGTCCTCAGTATTGTTCAGAGGTAGCGGTCGATGTAGTTAGAAATATCCAGTTTATCTTACCGCTCCTGTAGTCTGTTGATCGGACCAAGGCTGAAGGATAAATGTATGCTGCAAACCAGCGTGGATCAGTAACTCTGTGGGGTCCGATCAACAGACTACAGGAGCGGTAAGATAAACTGGATATTTCTAACTACACCGCTACCTCTGAACAATACTGAGGACTTTTTGCTACAAGGAGATTCTCTTACTTTTTGGGACTTGCTAGTCATTATTAAGTGGAGACATAACTTTGACTGTTGCCTTTAATAAGTGGGGACACTTTAAGGATCCGACAGACATTACTTACCTCATATGATTGGGGTTCCCCTTGTGAGTAGGATTCACTCCTAAATGTTTAATATTTGCTATATGCCTTCTTAATATTAAATTGATTTGCACTATGAATAGTGTATCTGTGCGCTTGTTCTTCTAGATTTTTGCATATATATATATATGTGTGTGTGTGTGTATATATGTGTGTGTGTGTATATATATATATATATATATATATATATATATATATATATATATATATATATATATATATATATATATATATATATATGTGTGTGTGTGTGTGTATATATTTGTGTGTGTATGTAATATATATATATAATTGTACAAAAGGTCCAGCACTCACTATACTAAATCCAAGCTGGGGTGCATTATATATTGTATACTTTAGTTATTAAATCACTTTTACTATTAAGATGAAATTCTAGTAGGAAAATTCATTAAAACACATCTTAATATTGTAAAGTCAAAAGAAATACAAAATTATTTTCATTCATGACAGTTTTTCACAGTAAATATTTTCTGTGTAGCTCTATCTATTAGCGTTCAGTCACACACAATGTGGCAATAGCTTTAACCTAAGATCTGCCAATTCAAACGTACATTTATGGCTTCATAAAAATAAGGTGACGTAATTTACATTTTTTTTTTGTGACTGCAGTCGGTGTATGCTCCAACTGCAGCAGCTTCTCTAAAGAAAACGTAAGATTAAAGCAAAGATTCAGCAACTAAAATTGGTTAAGGTCTCAAACGCACAGAAAAATTGTCTAGAAGCTGTAATTTTTAAAAATTATAGCCAACTCATGTGCACAGCGATCAACTCACTGATTTTATTCAGATTATATAAATTTTTTATTTTTTTTTTTAATAGATTTTTATTGATGTAATTGAAAATGGTACAAACATAGCCAACAATGTTGGCATAAAAAAACATTGTATACAAATATTCACTGCTAGTCATCTTCATATACATAACAAGTCTAAGTTTACAAAATTTTTGTAAAAGCTCATGAGTTCAGCAGAGATGAAATGATGACAACATAAGTGCCATCGCGTGGCGTATATCTGGTTCTGCTTAACCAAATGTCCTTGTTTTATGTTTCTTTATTGAGCTTTGCTTAATACGATAATGAGGTCACTGTCAAGTAAGGGTTGAGGGGAGGAGAAAGGTGGGAGGGGGTCCTGCCTGTGCTTATGGGAGTGCCACAGTCTTTTTTTTTTTTTTCCAAATATCCAGCATCATTTTGTGTATTACAACTGTGCCATTCTTAAGGTAATGGTATCTCTCCAGTTGAAGGAGTGTGTCTACCTACATTGTCCATTCCTTAACAGTAGGAGTTATTGGGGATTTCCAGTGCCTAGGAATTAGGATTTTTGCGCTACTAATCAATGTGAGTAGCAGTTTGTTTCGCCTTACATTTAAGTTTTGGGAGATTCGCAAATAGTAGGATATTGGGGTCACTGGGTACTATGGTCTCTAGATTATTGCTTATGTGGCTAATGATATCTGACCAGTATTGTTGGAGTCTGCAGCAGTCCCACCATATGTGTTGTATGGAGCCCTCTTCTGAGAAACCCCTGCAGCACATACCAGATGTTATAGGGTACATTACTTTCAGTCTGGCTGGGGTCAGGTACCATCTTGTAAGGTACTTGTAGTTGGTCTCTTGGACTTGGGCCGACATGGAAGCTGTCTTGGTGTTTATGAAAACTGTGTTCCACATTTTTAATGGTATGGCAGTGTTGGTCTCTCGCCCCCACGTCTTTGTATATTTAGGGAGATGGTCTTTTTCTGGTATTAAGAGTTTCTTGTATGTTATCGATATTAAGTGAGAAGGAGGTTTTTTTCCATTACGCAAAGTTTTTTAAAGTCTGTTACTTGCCTGAGTAAAGATTCATTATATTTGTGGGTTGTAACAAAATTATTTATCTGTGCATGTGTCAGCTAATTTAATGGTATTTCTGGGTTTTTGGTATTTATGTCAGCGAGGCTTTTTAATTTATGATTTTGTGTCGGGTAGTGTATTGTGTCCTTGTCAATTTGCTGACCTCCTTGCGTATATACTTTTGGTATGTTCAGTGGTAAGGACTTGTTGTCTATATATATATGGTGTCAGTGGCAATATTGGTGTAGATATGTGCATGGAAGTATGTATGATTTTGTCCCATGTTGCTAGAAGCTCTTTCGTTAGCGGGTACTTATCTACTATTTTTCGGCCTTTTTTTTTTTGGTGTCAATGCTAAATATCCTGGGTTGTTTGTATGTATTATGAAAGATTTTTGTTTTTCCAGTTGGACAAGTCGCTTACGAGCGACCTCTCCAAGTGTTTGTAATTGGCCTCGAATAATATATCCGGTTTTGCTGAGAGGTAGACCCCTAGGTATTTCATTTTGTCTGCCTGTAGCTTAAGGGGGCAATCTGTCAATATCTGGTGAACCTCGTCTGGGATCGTTATATTTAGGATCTCTGATTTTGTTACATTTAGTGAAAAATTGGAGAGTTTGCCATACTCATCAAAGATTTGTAGGGCTCAAGGTAGAGGTGTTTCTGTGATTGTAAGCGTCAGTAGTACGTCGTTGGTGTACATTGCTAATTTATGTTCTAATATTGTAAGTCCTGTGATCTGTGGGTCTCCATGGATTTTGAGTGCTAGTATCTCTATTGAGATTGCAAATAGGATTGGGGAAAGTGGGCACCCCTGCCTCGTACTGTTCGTTATCATAAAGCTGTCTGAGAGTAGGCCATTCACCTTAACTTTGGCTGTTGGTGAGGTGTATAGGGAGAATATCATGTCAATAAAGCGTTGGCTAAACCCCATCTTTGCCAGGACAACCCTTAAAAAAGGGCCAACTTACCCTGTCAAAGGTTTTTTCAGCATCAGTGGAGGTCAGTCAAAGTGGGACTTTAATATTTTGTGCATGTGTTATGAGCTGTACTTTCAGAGTGTTGTCCCTTGCTTCACATCTACAGTAGAGATAGAAAGGGCACAGCATAGGTACTGCAATAGTTAGTGTGCACGTTCCCAGGTTCTGCCAAAACCTCGAATCCAACGATAATCCAAAAGAGGGAACAGCACCACAATGATAATGCTTAAGAAATATTTATTGGGACATCATACAAACACACCACGACGTTTCGGTCCTAATAGACCTTAATCACTCTGTAAAAAATCTTAAAACTTAAAGGTTATTTGTTATAATTTAATCTTGTAAACTCTATATTCTCACCAGAATTAAGCACTGTACATATTAAGAGTCAGTATTTAACTGTAATGGGTTAACTACCCTTATATTTGTTTTTAATTTTTGTACTTGCATTTTTTAGGTCACTAAATATTGGAAGTGATGACCTCTCTTCACCACTAGATGGAGCAGTGAGCATGTTTTGCATATATCTGAATAAGTTAATATATATTAGATATACACCTGTGATAGGTATAAGTCTCCTCCCCCAAGGGGTATATATGTATGGTGTTTGGTCATGTTTTATGTCAGGATGCCAGGAATCAGACTGAGACGAGAAGTGCAAAAATAATCACACCTTTATTAATAGCAAAAAATAATAAAAAGTCCACAAGTCAAATAACAAGCCAGGAATCAAAACCAGAGCTGGTAGTCAGGCGAGCCGAGTCAGGAGCCAAAGCGAATAGTCAGACGAGCCGGAATCGGGAACAAGGAGAACAGCAGAGTCAGGAACAAGCCAGGGATCAGGAACCAGGAGGGAAGTCAGACAGCCAGGTAATACACAGGAGCTCTCACAAACAGGTCTGAGACAACGCAAGGGCAAAGCACACTGAACAAAGGCCCTTTAAATAAGAAGTGATGACATCACAATTCTGAGACTGCATCCTGTCTCACACCGATGATGTACTCCAGTCTGGCCATAAAAGGAAGTGCAGGAAATGAGCAGCATCACACAGTAAGCACCAGAGTCAGCAAGAGAGGTAAGTAAAATGGCTGCCAGCAGCACATAGCAAACAAAGGTCTATTAAACCGGTAGTGTTAGTATCTAAGCAATACCACTTAGCTCCTATAGGAGGCGCTATACCAAATGAACACAAAATATCAATAAAAATATAAAAAGATAATGAAAAAAATAAATAAATATATATATATATATATATATATAAACTATTAAAAACAAATATTAAAAACAAAGCAGTCTTTGGATGTCGTAATCAGAGTCCAATAGAAATCCTCGAGATAACCATGTACTTGATAGGCAGCTTTCTGACTTCACCCGAAGGGATGTTAAACTTCTGTGATGGAAAGACAAAAACAAGGACAAAGGCACCATATGTGTAGATCAATAAAGACCAAACAAATCCAAATATGAACAAACACAGGGTACTCACAAGTGAGATGGCACTCAGTTGTGCCAGTAGAAGCAGGCTGGTATTCTGCAGCAAACCAGTTGGCTGAACAGCTTTATATCCAAATGACACTGGATCTCTGGAACTGAAACTAGGAGGAGGATATGGAGAGGGGGGCTGGAATGCCCTTTAGGTTACTGAGAAGGAGTCTTTAACACCAACCACCAGGCTTGTATATAGGTAAAAATAAGTATTTATTACAAGAATAAAAATACCAAAGGTATAACAAGCTATTGTAGCTGGGTGTATATAGAAATCTCCTTGATGAATTGACAGAGTATAGCAGCGACGCGTTTCTCAGGGGGCTCCTCGTTTCCTCAGGCTTGTATGCTCTATGAAAACACAAATGCCCTTTAAATAGGGCTCAGTAACCACATGATTAGATAAACCCTCCCCTTCCTCTCTATGAATGCAACCAATGAGAACCTGCCTCTCCCAACACACCCAATTGTTACATTTATATATGTATGTTTTATCTGAATTAATCAGAGTATTTATTAAGCAAGTTCCATACTTTTTGATTGCGCTTCTAATGATATGCGGCTTTATATATTGTATATGTCAACATTTCAAGCCTATTGCTGAAACTACCAATCAAATGGTGTATTTAGGGGGCCCGACATAGGTGCGAGATATGATTCGCTGGCCTAAGTGGGATGGCCAATCACAGGATGTACACACAAAATATGTATAGACAGTCCGTGAATTTAACGCCAATAAAAGGCGATCACTAGTTGTGCACGCTGCAAATGCACTTTATATGTTAGTTCTATCATATCTCCAAAGGGAGTATAATGTTAAACTGGTGATCTGATCTCTTACTTTGTACGGCCCTGTACGGGGCAGTGAATCTGTTGGGGTGACATACGGTCACATGATTGTGTCTAACGTATGAACAGTTATTTATATATAGTGTGTGCTATGAAGGAATTCTAATGGCCAATCGGATTAATGAAAAATAGGGATGAGCATGTAGTGGTTCTATGATTGGTCGCCAGATGTTTACTCCTAAAACAGTATAATGGATATTACATTGATGTTAAGACTAAAGGTGTTAAATAATAATAATAAAATAAAGAAATTTACTAGTATAAATCAAACTAACAATATAGTATGTGAATAGTGGTATTGTGAAAATCTACAAGGATATTACTATATTGTTATCGTAACCCTTTCATAGGGGGTTGCTAGTGATGCAGTACTGAGAATTGGTAGATATCACAAAAGATATTACTACATTGTTATTATGCTCCTTACCAGGAAATTGCTAGTGATTCAGTGCTATATGGGTGTACAAGATGATATATTATCATAATTGCTATGTACATCTTATAGCATCTAGTGGGAGAATGAGAGTGCAACATGTGTATGATACTAATATAAAACAAAACAATTGTGAATATGTGTGATATAAAAATAAAAATAGTGTATATGAGAATGGGAATATGTTGCTGTAGATACCAAAATAGATGTATAGTAATGTGTGAAGAAGGGAATAATAGAATAATTATAATAAAATAGAGAAAATAGTGTATATAATATAAAAGGGAATAGTGTATATATACCAATAGTGTATATAATATAAAAGGGAAAATAGTGTATATAATATGAAAGGGAACATAGATATAATCTATAAGTGAATGTCATATTTATTTATAAAACATTTATAAAACGTGAAAACGATGACATGACGTTAATCAAGTCTTAATCTATAATTACATCTTATAGCATCTAGTGGGAGAATGAGAGTGCAACATGTGTATGATACTAATATAAAACAAAACAATTGTGAATATGTGTGATATAAAAATAAAAATTGTGTATATGAGAATGGGAATATGTTGCTGTAGATACCAAAATAGATGTATAGTAATGTGTGAAGAAGGGAATAATAGAATAATTATAATAAAATAGAGAAAATAGTGTATATAATATAAAAGGGAATAGTGTATATATACCAATAGTGTATATAATATAAAAGGGAAAATAGTGTATATAATATGAAAGGGAACATAGATATAATCTATAAGTGAATGTCATATTTATTTATAAAACATTTCTCTATTTAACGTTAAATGGAAGTAAAATATACTAGTAACAATTGGACAGGGAGAGTCCAGTGTACACAGATGCAGATAAATTCTGCTAAATTAGATACTCCTAAATGAAACTCAAAGGACAGGTAGTCTGCAATTATACCAATAATTACAAATTTCAAAAAAATGTGACCCAAAAAATAAAACCATTACTTGCAAAAAAATAAAACCATTACTTGCAAAAAAATATATAATAACCCCAATAATAGAAATATGAATTTAGATAAAATATGTAATAAAGTTAGTGCACAAATTCTGTTTGTACAAATATATATACACTACATATATATATATTTCTATAATTAATATGCCGCATACCAGGGTTACCCGTTATAGTTCCAATATTGGCGGTACCATAATATGGTCTCCAGAATATATATTTGTATGTACATGTAGTGTATATATATTTGTACAAACAGAATTTGTGCACTAACTTTATTACATATTTTATCTAAATTCATATTTCTATTATTGGGGTTATTATATATTTTTTTGCAAGTAATGGTTTTATTTTTTGGGTCACATTTTTTTGAAATTTGTAATCATTGGTATAATTGCAGACTACCTGCCCTTTGAGTTTCATTTAGGAGGATCTAATTTAGCAGAATTTATCTGCATCTGTGTACACTGGACTCTCCCTGTCCAATTGTTACTAGTATATTTTACTTCCATTTAACGTTAATTATAGATTAAGACTTGATTAACGTCATGTCATCATTTTCACGTTTTATAAATGTTTTATAAATAAATATGACATTCACTTATAGATTATATCTATGTTCCCTTTCATATTATATACACTATTTTCCCTTTTATATTATATACACTATTGGTATATATACACTATTCCATTTTATATTATATACACTATTTTCTCTATTTTATTATAATTATTCTATTATTCCCTTATTCACACATTACTATACATCTATTTTAGTATCTACAGTAACATATTCCCATTCTCATATACACAATTTTTATTTTTATATCACACATATTCACAATTGTTTTGTTTTATATTAGTATCATACACATGTTGCACTCTCATTCTCCCACTAGATGCTATAAGATGTACATAGTAATTATGATAATATATCATCTTGTACACCCATATAGCACTGAATCACTAGCAATTTCCTGGTAAGGAGCATAATAACAATGTAGTAATATCTTTTGTGATATCTACCAATTCTCAGTACTGCATCACTAGCAACCACCTTAACATCAATGTAATATCCATTATACTGTTTTAGGAGTAAACATCTGGCGACCAATCATAGAGACACTACATGCTCATCCCTATTTTTCATTAATCCGATTGGCCATTGGAATTACTTCATAGCACTATATATATCTAACTGTTCATACGTTAGACACAATCATGTGACCGTATGTCACCCCAACAGATTCACTGCCCCGTACAGGGCCGTACAAAGTGAGAGATCAGATCACCAGTTTAACATTATACTCCCTTTGGAGATATGATAGAACTAACATATAAAGTGCATTTGCAGCGTGCACAACTAGTGATCGCCTTTTGTTGGCGTTAAATTCACGGACTGTCTATACATATTTTGTGTGTACATCCTGTGATTGGCCATCCCACTTAGGCCAGCGAATCATATCTCGTGCCTATGTCGGGCCCCCTAAATACACCATTTGATTGGTAGTTTCAGCAATAGGCTTGAAATGTTGACATATACAATATATAAAGCCGCATATCATTAAAAGCGCGATCGGTGCGCACTTAGCACTGTGAGGGATCATTGCAAAATATACACGTTAGTATCAAAAAGTATGGAACTTGCTTAATACATACTCCGATTAATTCAGATAAAACATACATATATAAATGTAACAATTGGGTGTGTTGGGAGAGGAAGGTTCTCATTGGTTGCATTCATAGAGAGGAAGGGGAGGGTTTATCTAATCATGTGGTTACTGAGCCCTATTTAAAGGGAATTTGTGTTTACATAGAGCATACAAGCCTGAGGAAATGGGGAGCCCCCCGAGAAACGCGTCGTTGCTATACTCTGTCAATTCATCAAGGAGATTTCTATATACACCCAGCTACAATAGCTTGTTATACCTTTGGTATTTTTATTCTTGTAATAAATACTTATTTTTACCTATATACAAGCCTGGTGGTTGGTGTTAAAGACTCCTTCTCAGTAACCTAAAGGGCATTCCAGCCCCCCTCTCCATATCCTCCTCCTAGTTTCAGTTCCAGAGATCCAGTGTCATTTGGATATAAAGCTCTGCTCCAGTTCCAGAGATCCAGTGTCATTGGGATATAAAGTTCTGGTGAGGACTCTACTGTATCAGCCAGCTGGTTTGCTGCAGAATACCAGCCTGCTTCTACTGGCACAACTGAGTGCCATCTCACTTGTGAGTACCCTGTGTTTGTCCATATTTGGATTTGTTTGGTCTTTATTGATCTACACATGTGGCGCCTTTGTCCTTGTTTTTGTCTTTACATGGAAAACAAAGCAGGGAAAAAAACCTGACAAAGTCCCGGGACAAAACCCACCTAGTCTGGATTTATTAATTTAGGGAGAATTTTGTTTATTCGTGTGGCCAATATTTTTGCATATATTTTTATGTCAGAGTTGAGCAAGGAAATTGGGTGAAAGTTTTCTGGTTTGTTGGGTGGTTTGCCCGGTTTTGGGAGGATTGTTACATGAGCTTCAAGTAGATTTGAAGAAAAGCCGCTTTCATGCAGTAGCATGTTAAATGTATTAGTTAAGAGTGGGGTCAGTAATGGTGCAAATTTTTTGTAATATGCCATTCCAAATCCATCATTGCCTGGGCTCTTTCTTCTTGGCATAGCCTTTATAGCTTTCATAGTCTCTTCATATGTTATGGGAGATTCTAAGTTTTTTGTTTCATCTGGGTCGAGGGCCGGGATTTCTATGTCTGATAGGAAGGTCTCTACGTTTATTAGGGTCTTGTTTTCTATAGTGTCAGAATTTGACTCTGGGGTTGGTGCTTTTAAATTGTATTGGGAGGAGTAGTTGTTTTTATGGGAAGTGCCTTGTCTGTTGGTAATATTTGAGATAAATGACTTAAATTGTTTCTGTTTCAGGGCTTTAGCCAAAAGTGCTTCTGGTTTATTACCGTACTCAAAATATTGCCGTTTTAAGCTAAATGCTTTTAGTTGCGTGTCTTTGAGTTAGTGTGCTTGCAGCTCATGTCTGACTTGCGTTAATGATTTTAATATTGTGGATGAAGATGTATTTTTTTGTGTTCTGACTCCCAGTAGAAGATTTGTTCTCTTAAGGAGTTATAGTGTTGTCTGTTTTGCTTGCGCTGTTGTGCCTGAATCTTGAGCAACACCCCTCTAATGACACATTTATGCGCTTCCAAAATCAAAGTCTGTTTAGACTGATCTTGTTTGTTTAAACTAAAATAGTCTTGTAGGGCTTTTTCTATTTCTATCTGATGTAAAGGGCTATTTAGCAAGCAGTCGTCCAGTCTCCATATAAACGTGATTATTGTTTTTTCAAGCCAGTTAAAGTCGCAAAGCATTGGAGCATGATCCGACCAGGTTTGTGATAGGATGTCTGCATTATACACCAAGGATAGGCTAGCCGAGTCTGTTAACATGTAATCTATCCTAGAGTATGACTGATGTGGGTGAGAATAGATTGTATCATTTCTTGTCTTTGGATTTAGTGACCTCCATGTATCGTGTACCATAAGTTGTTGCAATTGCGAGTTGAAGGGTCTGATTACCTTCTTAGGGACGCTGGAGGAGCCGCTTGATGTGTCAATATGTGGGTCTAGTGGAATATTGAGATCCCCTCCCAAGAATAGTGTGCTTTTCCCATGCTCTAATATTTTTTGTAACTGTTTTTAGTGCCTTGTGTTGATTTTGATTGGGCATGTAAATATTTGCTAGAGTTCTGAATCTGTTATATAAGAGGCCTACTACTATTATGTACCTTCCCTCTGTCTTTTTTGATATGCGTCGGTTGGAATGGAACTGTACTTTTGATCGCTATACACACTCCTCCTGTCTGGCCAGATGAGAGGTATGTAGCTCTGTACCTGGTGCTAAGTGTTTTTGGCTCTCTGCCTTTTTTAAAATGTGTCTCCTGTAAGAAGAGTATGTCTCCATCCTGATTGTGTAGGTCCCTGAAGGCTATTGACCGTTTTTCTGGGCTATCAAGGCCTTTAGCATTTATAGTGATCAATCGCAGTTTATGTGGACGGTGTTCTATGTCTTCGTCAGTCATAGTTTTAAGTGGGAAAAGTACAGGGAAGGCGGACAGTCAGATGTATAGTCAGGGGGTGTTGGTGATGTCTTTATCCTCACTGAGAGAAAGGATGGGGGTGGGTAGGGTGGCGTGATTGTCTTGACAGTGATCTTAGCAAATAGAATTGAAACAATCAATCTATTAAACAATTTTTCAAATATTTCTTATATATAAAGTTGGAAAAAACAACAAATATAACAACTGAGGGTGGTATCCCTTACACCCAGAACGGCATTTTGTAATAAACATATGTTGAAACTAGGCAAAAACATTTTCTTTTCCTTTTTTAAATTTTGTAGCATTCTATTTCAGTTGTTACCTGTGCATGTTTTTTCATGTTTCCTCTGGCATATGTGTGGTGCGGGCAAATGGTTAAAGAGCTAATCAGGCTGTGAGTTTAAACCACGTGTGTTGTGGTGTTAAGTTTGCGCCCTATGTATGTGAGGAATGTGTTCTCACGTGGTGTATATATGTGTTATATTAGTAATGTAGGGAGTGGTTGTATTCAAGAAATCAGGTTCCTATACTGTGTTGTTCTAAAGCGGTGCATTTTCGAGAACATTTATATAAAAGAAATATAAAAAGAAAAAAAGAGTAAAACTGATATCCCCTCATTTGATTATATTGAAAGTAGAATTAAATACCACTATAACATGTCAAGTGCAACTGCAGAACTCCTGAATTCTAAAGACCGTTTTATTGCAGATTGGGAACCCTATATCCATGTACATTGAAGGGGTAAGAAGAACAAGACAGAATACCACATAACTTATTTAATAGGATAAGTTGCCCAGGAGGCGACATAAGATGGGGGGTCCCCCTCTATTCTGTAATTATCCAAACCAAGAAATAACGTATAATTGACTGGGATTAACGTAGCACATTGTAGTGATTCCAAGAGAGGGTGTAGCTACAGTATGCTTTGTATTGTGGAAGAATATCCAATATATGTATCAAGCAGTACCTTCCTGAGTCAAAATATGATTTTTTTATTTTATTTTATTTTTTTAGAATTGCTTAAGACACATATACAGACTGAACCATTTTTGTTTATGACTATGTTTGTAATAAAATGTTTAAAGTTGTAAACTTAATAAAAATGATTTCAACAAAAAAAAAAAGAAAAAAGAGTAAAGAAGGGGGAGAGGACTGAGAGAACAGGAGGAAGACAAACAACAACATTAACATTTCAACTTTTCAACTTTACCCATCCACTGTAACAGAATGTCCATATATGTGCGCCATTTAATGAGTTCTCAGTTTTTGAGTTGTCTGTCTTTTCTGTCGTGTGTCCCTGAGTCAGATTGTACCAATAAATCGCTCTCACTATTGCTTATGCACTTTAAGGGGTCTCCTCTCTTTGTGTAGGGTCCTCTGTGTTTATATGTTTGTACGTTGCAGAAAAGTTCTTAGGTGGGGTAATTTTTATTTGAAGAGCATCCCAAAAGTTCCCCAGGTCGTCCATTCCCCTGTATATGGCTGTTTTGTCTCCTTTTGTGACTGTTATGCTGAGTGGAAATACCCATCTGTAGGGTATCTTCTGCGATCTCAGCACAGTTGTTATGAACTTGTTGTTGTAGGGCTTATATCTGCAAATATCTGAATTGCAAATCCAGCGTGTGTGTGCTGTGGTTTCAAGCGTGCGTGTCTAAGTATTTCTTCCCTATCTTGGTAGTTTAGAAGTTTTAGCACTACATCACGCGGTGGTGCTTTGGCAGAGGGTTTCGCCCTTAGGGCCCGATGCCTTTTCCATGACTATGGCTGGGGATGTGTTTGTGCCTTTGATTGTTCTATATAAATCTTGAAGGTATCCTTGCAGTGCTGCTGGTAGAATGGTTTTTGGGATCCTCCTGATGCACAGATTGTTTCTATGCCCTCTATTGTCAAGGTCCTCCACTTTTTCTAATACATTTTGAATGGTTTCTTCTTAGTCGTATAGGAGCTGGGAGAGATGTTGCACATCCTGTGTTGTAGTATTGTGGCTTTCTTCCAGGGTGACTACCCTATGATCTATGTGTTTTAAATCTCTCTTCATTTCCTGAAAAATATTTCGCATATCTGTCATGGCTGCTTTTATGTCTTCTTTTGAAGCTAGTAATTTTAGGTCTTCTCTTGTTATTTCTGTAGATGAATTTGTGGGTTTTAAATTTTGTACTTTAGGGTGTGTTTGAGCCTCCTGTGTAGTGCTGGGATAAGAAGGTGTTGCCCCTTCTGTTGATTTTAGGTATTGACTGATCATTTTTGATCTACAGGGGGTATCTACTTTCTGGGGGGTTTTTTGCTGGCATTCCTCTGTTCATGTGCTTATGGGACCTTGATGTTTGAGGTGGTGGTGGGTTATTGAGCACTTTCACTATGTCCTGGTGCAGTGGTATATATTTCCCCAAGTTGTGTCGCCCTCACTCCCATTCTGATATCCAATATTAAATGTTGTGAACACCACTTGCACTAGGTGTTATTACCTGTTCTGGGGCTTCGGTCTCTTTGCTTCTATTCCGCCATGTGGCTGACATTGGTTTGCTTGATGTGCAGCGTGTTGCGGTCCTGGGGCTTATGGAGGCTGATATTTTTGTGCCCGGTGCTGTATCCTTCAGCTGGCGCTGCCTCTTGTCACAGTTTCTGTGAACGCTGCCGTACTTTAGTCGGCGCCTGCTTTGTGGCCTGAAATTTTCTCCGGGCTTGATCGAGTGAGGTAAGCGTCTGTTAATGTGGTCCTGCGGGTGTCTGCCTTACATGTAGCCGATTCCGCTTCACTTTTTAGGTGTTTTTGCCTGTTTGGCTGCTGTCTTTATGCCGATCTGAGGGATCAAGACCTAGGAGCTGTTCTAGCAAGCGGCCATCTCCCTGCGCAGCCAAGCTCCGCCCCCGATTATATTAATTTTTTGATGCCACCCCAACCTGGAAAAAAATTCTGCAAATGCCCTTTGGATGCTACAATGACCATTTTAACCTATCAGCATTAAAATAAAGTATATATCAGCTAACAAACATTGTTAAGAAGAACACAACAGACACTGCTATATGTGTTTATAAACATGTATTCAGATTCAGGAGAATGCAAAAAAATCACTAAGCACAAAAGGCCATCAATTTAAGTGGATCGCTAATTGACGCTCCCGCTAGAGTCGGTTTCCACTCGTATTATGAGTTGAAAGTAAACGGTTTTTGCACTCATCGGGTTAGGATGCAAGTAAAAAAACAAACTTAGAATATCGCGTGCGCGTTCATGTATACCTGATCGCATATTCTCATGTACGCTAACCCAACATGAAAATAGGACTATTTCACATTCTAATGTTCTGCACATACTGTAGAAGAATATGTTCTATTTATTCTCAAATAAATATTTCTATCTATATCTAATTTTATTTGGTACAATATATATATATATATATATATTTTTTATTTTTTTTTTAAATATGTGTACATATGTATTTAAATGTGTATATATGTATTTACAGATATATATATATATATATATATATATATATATATATATATTTATATATATATATATATATATATATACATACATATATATTAAAAATTAATACTGCATAAATATGTTTTTTCATATTTTCATCTACTTAACTGTAAAGGGCTCCAATGCATATATATTTATGTGTTTATATGTGTGTGTATGTATGTGTGTGTATATATATATATATATATATATATATATATATATATATATATATATATATATATATATATATGAATATATATATGAATGGGGAGAGGAAAATACAATATATCAATATATCAAAGATTCTTAGGCCTAGATTTAGAGTTCGGCGGTAGCCGTCAAAACCAGCGTTAGAGGCTCCTAACGCTGGTTTTGGCCGCCCGCTGGTATTTGGAGTCAGTGATTAAAGGGTCTAACGCTCACTTTTCAGCCGCGACTTTTCCATACCGCAGATCCCCCTACGCCATTTGCGTAGCCTATCTTTTCAATGGGATCTTTCTAACGCTGGTATTTAGAGTCGTTTCTGCAGTGAGCGTTAGAGCTCTAACGACAAGATTCCAGCCGCCTGAAAATAGCAGGAGTTAAGAGCTTTCTGGCTAACGCCGGTTTATAAAGCTCTTAACTACTGTACCCTAAAGTACACTAACACCCATAAACTACCTATGTACCCCTAAACCGAGGTCCCCCCACATCGCCGCCACTCGATTAAAATTTTTAACCCCTAATCTGCCGACCGCCACCTACGTTATACTTATGTACCCCTAATCTGCTGCCCCTAACACCGCCGACCCCTGTATTATATCTATTAACCCCTAACTTGCCCCCCACAACGTCGCCGCAAGCTACTTAAAATAATTAACCCCTAATCTTCCGACCGCAAATCGCCGCCACCTACGTTATCCCTATGTACCCCTAATCTGCTACCCCTAACATCGCCGACCCCTATGTTATATTTATTAACCCCTAATCTGCCCCCCTCAACGTCGCCGACACCTACCTACACTTATTAACCCCTAATCTGCCGAGCGGACCTGAGCGCTACTATAATAAAGTTATTAACCCCTAATCCGCCTCACTAACCCTATCATAAATAGTATTAACCCCTAATCTGCCCTCCCTAACATCGCCGACACCTACCTTCAATTATTAACCCCTAATCTGCCGACCGGAGCTCACCGCTATTCTAATAAATGTATTAACCCCTAAAGCTAAGTCTAACCCTAACACTAACACCCCCCTAAGTTAAATATAATTTTTATCTAACGAAATAAATTAACTCTTATTAAATAAATGATTCCTATTTAAAGCTAAATACTTACCTGTAAAATACATCCTAATATAGCTACAATATAAATTATAATTATATTATAGCTATTTTAGGATTAATATTTATTTTACAGGCAACTTTGTAATTATTTTAACCAGGTACAATAGCTATTAAATAGTTAAGAACTATTTAATAGTTACCTAGTTAAAATAATAACAAATTTACCTGTAAAATAAATCCTAACCTAAGATATAATTAAACCTAACACTACCCTATCAATAAAATAATTAAATAAACTACCTACAATTACCTACAATTAACCTAACACTACACTATCAATAAATTAATTAAACACAATTGCTACAAATAAATACAATTAAATAAACTATCTAAAGTACAAAAAATAAAAAATAACTAAGTTACAGAAAATAATAAAATATTTACAAACATAAGAAAAATATTACAACAATTTTAAACTAATTACACCTACTCTAAGCCCCCTAATAAAATAACAAAGCCCCCCAAAATAAAAAATTCCCTACCCTATTCTAAAATACAAATATTACAAGCTCTTTTACCTTACCAGCCCTGAACAGGGCCCTTTGCGGGGCATGCCCCAAGAATTTCAGCTCTTTTGCCTGTAAAAAAAAACATACAATACCCCCCCCCCAACATTACAACCCACCACCCACATACCCCTAATCTAACCCAAACCCCCCTTAAATAAACCTAACACTAATCCCCTGAAGATCTTCCTACCTTGTCTTCACCATACCAGGTTCACCGATCCGTCCTGGCTCCAAGATCTTCATCCAACCCAAGCGGGGGTTGGCGATCCATAATCCGGTGCTCCAAAGTCTTCCTCCTATCCGGCAAGAAGAGGACATCCGGACCGGCAAACATCTTCTCCAAGCGGCATCTTCTATCTTCTTCCATCCGATGACGACCGGCTCCATCTTGAAGACCTCCAGCGCGGATCCATCCTCTTCTTCCGACGACTAGACGACGAATGACGGTTCCTTTAAGGGACGTCATCCAAGATGGCGTCCCTCGAATTCCGATTGGCTGATAGGATTCTATCAGCCAATCGGAATTAAGGTAGGAATTTTCTGATTGGCTGATGGAATCAGCCAATCAGAATATAGTTCAATCCGATTGGCTGATCCAATCAGCCAATCAGATTGAGCTCGCATTCTATTGGCTGTTCCGATCAGCCAATAGAATGCGAGCTCAATCTGATTGGCTGATTGGATCAGCCAATCGGATTGAACTATATTCTGATTGGCTGATTCCATCAGCCAATCAGAAAATTCCTACCTTAATTCCGATTGGCTGATAGAATCCTATCAGCCAATCGGAATTCGAGGGACGCCATCTTGGATGACGTCCCTTAAAGGAACCGTCATTCGTCGTCTAGTCGTCGGAAGAAGAGGATGGATCCGCGCTGGAGGTCTTCAAGATGGAGCCGGTCGTCATCGGATGGAAGAAGATAGAAGATGCCGCTTGGAGAAGATGTTTGCCGGTCCGGATGTCCTCTTCTTGCCGGATAGGAGGAAGACTTTGGACCCTCTTCTGGACTTCTTCAGTGGATGTCTAGCCCCCGCTTGGGTTGGATGAAGATCTTGGAGCCAGGACGGATCGGTGAACCTGGTATGGTGAAGACAAGGTAGGAAGATCTTCAGGGGATTAGTGTTAGGTTTATTTAAGGGGGGTTTGGGTTAGATTAGGGGTATGTGGGTGGTGGGTTGTAATGTTGGGGGGGGGTATTGTATGTTTTTTTTTACAGGCAAAAGAGCTGAAATTCTTGGGGCATGCCCCGCAAAGGGCCCTGTTCAGGGCTGGTAAGGTAAAAGAGCTTGTAATATTTGTATTTTAGAATAGGGTAGGGAATTTTTTATTTTGGGGGGCTTTGTTATTTTATTAGGGGGCTTAGAGTAGGTGTAATTAGTTTAAAATTGTTGTAATATTTTTCTTATGTTTGTAAATATTTTATTATTTTCTGTAACTTAGTTATTTTTTATTTTTTGTACTTTAGATAGTTTATTTAATTGTATTTATTTGTAGCAATTGTGTTTAATTAATTTATTGATAGTGTAGTGATAGGTTAATTGTAGGTAATTGTAGGTAGTTTATTTAATTATTTTATTGATAGGGTAGTGTTAGGTTTAATTATATCTTAGGTTAGGATTTATTTTACAGGTAAATTTGTTATTATTTTAACTAGGTAACTATTAAATAGTTCTTAACTATTTAATAGCTATTGTACCTGGTTAAAATAATTACAAAGTTGCCTGTAAAATAAATATTAATCCTAAAATAGCTATAATATAATTATAATTTATATTGTAGCTATATTAGGATTTATTTTACAGGTAAGTATTTAGCTTTAAATAGGAATCATTTATTTAATAAGAGTTAATTTATTTCGTTAGATAAAAATTATATTTAACTTAGGGGGGTGTTAGTGTTAGGGTTAGACTTAGCTTTAGGGGTTAATACATTTATTAGAATAGCGGTGAGCTCCGGTCGGCAGATTAGGGGTTAATAATTGAAGGTAGGTGTCGGCGATGTTAGGGAGGGCAGATTAGGGGTTAATACTATTTATGATAGGGTTAGTGAGGCGGATTAGGGGTTAATAACTTTATTATAGTAGCGCTCAGGTCCGCTCGGCAGATTAGGGGTTAATAAGTGTAGGCAGGTGTCGGCGACGTTGTGGGGGGCAGATTAGGGGTTAATAAATATAACATAGGGGTCGGCGATGTTAGGGCAGCAGATTAGGGGTACATAGGGATAACGTAGGTGGCGGCGGTTTACGGAGCGGCAGATTAGGGGTTAAAAGTGTAATGCAGGGGTCAGCGATAGCGGGGGCGGCAGATTAGGGGTTAATAAGTGTAAGGTTAGGGGTGTTTAGACTCGGGGTACATGTTAGAGTGTTAGGTGCAGACGTAGGAAGTGTTTCCCCATAGGAAACAATGGGGCTGCGTTAAGAGCTGAACGCTGCTTTTTTGCAGGTGTTAGGTTTTTTTTCAGCTCAAACTGCCCCATTGTTTCCTATGGGAGAATCGTGCACGAGCACGTTTTTGATGCCGGCCGCGTCCGTAAGCAACTCTGGTATCGAGAGTTGCATTTGCGGTAAATATGCTCTACGCTCCTTTTTTGGAGCCTAACGCAGCATTTGTTTGAACTCTCGATACCAGAGTTAAATTTATGGTGCGGCCAGAAAAAAACCCGCGGAGCGTTAACAGCCCTTTTACCGCCGAACTCCAAATCTAGGCCTTAATTTGTATAAGGTGCTGACCCTGAAAAAACACATTTAAAGATAATAGGCAAGAAAGAAAATAGAGAATACATATATTCTCATAAAAAGACAGGGATTTCAGCACTCAATTAAATACTTAAAGAAGGTATGACACCAATTCAATTAAAAAAATACATATTTTTATTTAGGCTATGTCCACACACGCTCACAAACTCTGCAGGTAAAACCCCCAAGAGGCTGTATCCTAGCCACAAGAAAAATACATTCCATAAAAGCAAAAATGATGTGTATTATATGTAGAAAAACAAACAAATATAATTAAAAAGCATGACCAGCTTATAACCAATATATGTAGACTTATGCGCAGAATAACCAACATTAGATGCAACACCTCTTCCAGAGGGTAGCCCTGTACTCCGCCAGGAATCTGCTACCTTGGACTATCAATGAGGATCTATGCAAATACGTAACTACACCAATACTGTAATGAGAAAAACCAATGGCAACACCTCTCCCAGAGGGTGACCCAGACAACACAGCTGGAAACTGTCACCATGGGATAAAGCCTGAGGATCTATGCCAGAGAGTAGAGGAACAAATGAATACTTGCATAAAATAGAAATGTAATATGCAATAATGCTTGCTAGATGAACAACACCAATACTAGAGGATAGCACCACCCATCTGGTGGTTCCGGCTACCATAGATAATAATTAGGATCTATGTTCATCCTAAGCAAGCAAATGGTGAAGGTGCATAATAATATTCACATAAAGTATATAAAGCGGTAAAGATGAAAGCATATAATATACAATGCCTATAACAAATACTTGAAGATGTTCTATCAAGTACTGAGTTCACATAGGACAGGATAATGTGCTGATGTAAACGCAAGTCCAGTGACAATCAACACTTAAATGTGAATGTAGTACATATATTTCTTTGCACCACCATCTCAGTATAGCCGTATGGCAGTCAGCATAGTAACAAAAAGAACCACAATACTTTACTGAAGACAACGATTACCATAAGAATCCTCCGGTCTGGGGTCACAAGCAAAGCATGTTCCTCTGAAAACTGCACATTTGTAATCCACGTGTATTGGAAAGCCGGTCCAGACACAACAAAGATGAGGTCACACGCCTACGGCCGTTTCACCCCCCACGTGACCAAATGTCATAGGGGCTTCCTCAGGGTGTACTTCTTAGCACTCAATGTACCAATATTTAAACACTGCCCATTAATCAGATAGGTGAACATTTTCATGCAGATTTTTAAAGGAGCAGTATCCAATGTGAAAATTGTGCACAAACTACCATACATCCGTTTACATGATTTTGTAAGGTGATGTATATTAACATATTTACATCATGTTTAAGTACAGTGGCCTTTGTGATAGGAGATAAGATGGATATTCAAACCATACTTATATTGAACCAACTGTTGGAGAGGACAGCGCCAGCATACAATGCCTCCGAACACAACATTATATTTACTGTTTACAAAAAAGGAGCAAAATCTAATTTTACATTCAGCCCTTTTGGTGATAGGGTTTTAAGGAGATATATCCAAGCTACTTCCTTTCTAAGAAGCAAATTGTCAATGTCTCCTCCCCTACCGTATAGGGAACATCTCTCAATCCTAATAACCTTCAGACCATCGATAGAACAATTATGGCATAACTTAAAATGTAAAGTTATATTACTATTTATTTCTCCTTCTCTTGCATCAGCAATATCATTACGATGTTCAGTTATTCTATCTTCTTTCAACATTCTTTTTGTCTTTCCTATGTGGAACAAAGGACAAGGACAGTATAGGAGATAGATAATATTCTCAGATTTACAATTGATAAACTGCCTGATCTCAAAACTCTTCTCACCAGTACTGAACTGTTTTGTCTTACCATTAAATTTGCAAAAGACACAGTTACCACGTTAAAAACATCCCTGAACTTTTTGGCATTTTTCTAGCCAATTCAATTCTCTTGGATTTCTTACGTGGTCACTCTTTACCAACTTATCCTTCAAATTGGGAGCTCTGCGTGCAACTAGTGATGGATAATCGCCCACCACACTCTTAACATTTTCATCTGCCATTAGAAATTGGCATTTATTTTTCAACATTATTCTAATCTTGTTCCAATGTCCATTATATTCAGTGACAAATCTTACTGTGTTCTCAGTCTTAATTTCTTTCTCATTATAGAGAAGAGTGTCCCTATCGGTTTTTAGGGCCCGATTCATTGCATAATTAACATTTCTTTTTGAATAGCCTCTAGCTTTAAACCTATTGGACATTTCATTAGCATGTCCAATAAATTTAGTTTTACTAGAACAATTTCTACGTAACCTTAGAAATGGTCCTATAGGAATACCTTTAATCAATGAAGGTGGATGGTCACTTGATGCTAGCAACAATGTATTTGTAGCTGTTTCTTTACAATAAATTTCAGTATGTCTGTAAATACATATATACACATATTTAAACATATAGCTATATATATTTATATATACACAAATACAATTTTAAAGATGTATATGTATGTATCTCAATGTTAAAGCCCTTTGCTTGTCTATTTTTTTCTAATACCTGAGATCTCTTATCTTTGAGCCTGTATATCTTTTGTGTGCAATATTTTTTTTATTTTTTTTAATAAGTTTTATGAGATGGTGTTTTTATGAGTATACGTGTACTTTGTAATGTATTTTTGATGTGTTGTGGTGTTTTTCTAGCGTAAACTGCGATTGTGCTCAAGTGATCGAGTTTACTTTCAATATGAGTGGTAAGCCAGATGAGCGCAAGCATCCACGATAAACCCCTTATTGCTTGGGCGCAAATGTTTGTGCTCCACTCGTAATCTAGCCCAAAATAAGCAGCCCTTTAAATGTATAGATGAAGACAAACAAATTCATGCAACACAGAAATTTAGTTGATTTGTTCATATGGTTAAAACTTAAATTTAGATAGCGTTAAAAAACCCAGGAGGGGTGGTAATTGGGAAATGCTACAAAAGCAGAGGGAGGTTTTTCTCCAACATTGGTGTGTCCAGTCCACGGCGTCATCCATTACTTGTGGGAATATTCTCTTCCCCAACAGGCAATGGCAAAGAGCACAGCAAAAGCTGCCCATATAGCCCCTCCTCAGGCTCCGCCCCCCAGTCATTCTCTTTGCCACTCTGAACAAGTAGCATCTCCACGGAGATGGTGAAGAGTATGTGGTGTTTAGTTGTAGTTTTTTATTCTGCTATCAAGAGTTTGTTATTTTAAAATAGTGCCGGTTTGTACTATTTACTCTAAAGCAGAAAGGGATGAAGAGTTCTGTTTAAAAGAGGAGTATGATTTTAGCAGCAGTAACTAAAATCAATTGCTGTTCCCACGCAGGACTGTTGAGCCCAGAGAACTTCAGTTGGGGGGAACAGTTAGCAGACTTTTCTGCTCAAGGTATGACTAGTCCATTTTCTAACAAAACTGTGTAATGCTAGAAGACTGTCATTTTCCCTCTTGGGGATCGGTAAGCCATTTTCTTAGACTCTTAACAGAATGAAGGCTTATTATGGGCTATACACTGGTTGACACTCTTGTGGGCTAAATCGATTGCTTTATTTAATTTTTTTATGAAATCTGAGGGCTACCTTTGAGACAGGATCTTCTAGTACAAGGTCCATTCGAATATCCAAATCTAGTCTCTCTGCAGCTGACTGCTTGGAAATTGAACGCTTGATTTTATCCAAGCGTGGGTTTTCAAATTCAGTGATAGATACTCTGGTTCAAGCCAGAAAACCTGTGACTACAAAGATTTACCATAAAATATGGAAAAAATATATCTGTTGGTGTGAATCCAAGGGATTCTCCTGGAGTAAGATTAAAATTCCTAAGATTCTCTCCTTTCTCCAAGAAGGTTTGGATAAAGGGTTGTCAGCGAGTTCTCTAAAAGGACAGATTTCTGCTTTATCTGTCTTGTTACACAAACGACTGGCAGCTGTGCCAGATGTACAAGTTTTTGTACAGGCTTTGGTCAGAATCAAGCCTGTTTACAGACCCATGACTCCTCCTTGGAGTCTAAATTTAGTTCTTTCAGTTCTTCAAGGGGTTCCGTTTGAACCTTTACATTCCATAGATATCAAGTTACTATCTTGGAAAGTTCTGTTTTTGGTTGCTATTTCTTCTGCTAGAAGAGTTTCTGAATTATCTGCTTTGCAGTGTGACCCACCCTATCTGGTGTTCCATTCAGATAAGGTCGTTTTGCGTACTAGGCCTGGTTTTCTTCCAAAAGTTGTTTCCAACAAGAATATTAACCAGGAAATAGTTGTTCCTTCTCTGTGTCCGAATCCAGTTTCAAAAAAGGAACGTTTGTTACACAACTTAGATGTAGTTCGTGCTTTAAAGTTCTATTTAGAAGCAACAAAGGATTTTAGACAAACCTCATCTTTGTTTGTCGTTTACTCTGGTAAGAGGAGAGGAAAAAAAGCTACTGCTACCTCTCTTTCTTTCTGGCTGAAAAGCATTATCCGATTGGCTTATGAGACTGCCGGACGGCAGCCTCCTGAACGAATCACAGCTCACTCTACTAGGGCTGTGGCTTCCACATGGGCCTTCAAGAACGAGGCTTCTGTTGATCAGATATGTAAGGCAGCGACTTGGTCTTCTCTGCATACTTTTGCCAAATTCTACAAATTTGATACTTATGCTTCTTCAGAGGCTATTTTTGGGAGAAAGGTTTTGCAAGCCGTGGTGCCTTCCATTTAGGTAACCTGATTTGCTCCCTCCCTTCATCTGTGTCCTAAAGCTTTGGTATTGGTTCCCACAAGTAATGGATGACGCCGTGGACCGGACACACCAATGTTGGAGAAAACAGAATTTATGCTTACCTGATAAATTACTTTCTCCAACGGTGTGTCCGGTCCATGGCCCGCCCTGGTTTTTTAATCAGGTTTGAAAAATTTCTTTCTCTATACACTACAGTCACCACGGCACCCTATAGTGTCTCCTTTTTTTCTCCTAACCGTCGGTCGAATGACTGGGGGCGGAGCCTGAGGAGGGGCTATATGGGCAGCTTTTGCTGTGCTCTTTGCCATTTCCTGTTGGGGAAGAGAATATTCCCACAAGTAATGGATGACGCCGTGGACCGGACACACCGTTGGAGATTCTGTTTTTGGATAAGTAAATTGGACACCATGATCCCTAAAGGTCTCAATATAAAAAAAGATTTCAAATTTTAGCCAATCACAAAATGCATATACATATAAAATGTTCTTGCACATGCTCAGTAGAAACTGGTGCCTCCAAGGTGTACGTATAAAAAGAATGTGCACGTTTTGATAATGAAGTATATTGTAAATATTTTTTTCAATTGAATGCTTTATCTGAACCATGAAACTTTAATTTTGACTTTTGTGGCCCTTTAAGACTTCAGCACTACACTTGCTGGTGGGCTGGAGAAAAGAATAAAAGTACCACTACCTGCGGTATATCACCGCTCTACGACTTAATGACACTAAGAAGGGTAAAAAAATTATCTCTTTGTTACTGGCAGCAAAGGGGAAAAAAAACAATGTTTTACAGTATGTGTTACTGGTAGTCACCAGAGCTATAATCAATGGTCTGTGTTTGCTAGTGGAAAACATAGGGGATTAAAATCATTGCTCTGTGTGTATAACTGACAGTCTGGATTGAAATCACTGCTTTTTTTACTGGTAGCCAGGATAATAAAATGAATGCTCAGTTGTGAAAAATATATATGGTGGGGCAAAAGCAGACTTACTCAACAGAGGGCCCTGGTGCAATTATTTTTTTTTGGGGGGCCCCCAAAGGTATAGTATTAACATGCATGCTGTTCTGTATAGTGATTTTGAGGATAGATAGTTAGATAACTTGCACTAATAAAATGCTCCCCTGTCTTAGGGTTGTATATATTCTTCATATCTATGTATAGACTGGCTGCTATTGGGCCCCCCAGCACTTGGGCCCTGGTGCCATTGCGCCTGCTGCACCAATGGTAGTTCCGCCCCTGTGGTGGAGATTGGGTAGAAGTAGTAGTGTGTCCTGAAATACCCTTCCTCAGATACCCCTTTAGCTCCTGATAACCATCATTTCATACGGAAGTCATATATCTTGCTTATTATCTGCCCCATGTCTTATCATTGGGAGCTGATTTCCTACACATTGGCCTAGATTACAAGTGGAATGCAATTAATAGCGCAGGGTGCGTTATCTTGCACTCGGCCTCATACCAAGACTAATGCACAATCTAGTATTACAGGTGGATAGTTAAAAATCTTAATTAAAGCTTCCTAACAGGGCCGCAATTTTTTAGTGAGCCGTATGCTTTCAATGGAAAGCGCAACTTGGCATTAGCGCTCACTGTGCTTATATTACAAGCGTTGAATTACATGTTTCTGTCATACACAATCCAAAATACCACTTTAAAATTTAGCATTTTTGAGACCTGAAGTAAATAATTATCGCTTGCTAGTTTTCATAACATGAAAATGCTGTGGAAATAAAGGATTTAAGTTACACTGTGTGCACAATTAGGCAAGTGAGTATTTTGACCAAATCATCATTGCATGCGTATTGTCCCCAAGCTGTATAAACTCAAATTCTTATTGGATTTAACCCCTTAACGACGCATGTCGTACAGGGTACGTCGCACACAACCTGGTCTGAAAAGACCAGCGACGTACCCTGTACGACATTAGGGGTTTAAAGCGGCTGGAAGCGATCCTGCTCGCTTCCAGCCGCTTTCCAGTTATTGCAGGATGCCTCGATATCGAGGCATCCTGCAATAACACCCCTGGGCCATCAGATGCAGAGAGAGCCACTCTGTGGCCCTCTCTGCACCGGACATCGATGGCCGGTATCGTTGGTGGGTGGGAGCTGCAGTGGGAGGCGGGTGGGCGGCCATCGATGGGCCGGGTAATGTAGAGGGGGGCGGGATCGGGGCCGTGGCCGATGGGGGCGCGCACGGTTGGCACGCGTGCACGGGGGGGCGGCGGGCGGGCGCGCGCACGGGGCGGGAGCGGGTGGGAACTGCTACACTACAGAAAAGTTTTGTTGGTATAAGTGAGAGAAAGGGGTATTTTATCGAAGGTATCTAGGAGGGGGTGGGGGGTTGGTCTTTGGTGGGGGGGGAGCTACACTACAGAAAATGGGAACATTTTTAAAAAAACAGCAATTTTATTCTAAACTGGGTACTGGCAGACAGCTGCCAGTACCCAAGATGGCGCCCATTAAGGCAGAGGGGGAGGGTTAGAGAGCTGTTTGGTGGGGGATGTTTGGTGGGGGATCAGTCAGGTTGGCGGCTAAGGGGGGGTCCTACACATCAGCATATGTAAATATGCTTTTAAAAAAAAGCCTAAATATACCTTTTATTTTAGTACTGGCAGAGTTGCTGCCAGTACTAAAGATGGCGGGGACAATTCTGGGGTGGGGGAGGGAAGAGAGCTGTTTGGGAGGGATCAGGGGGACTGATGTTTCAGGTGGGAGGCTGAGCTCTACACTAAAGCTAAAATTAACCCTGCAAGCTCCCTACAAGCTACCTAATTAACCCCTTCACTGCTAGCCATAATACACGTGTGATGCGCAGCGGCATTTAGCGGCCTTCTAAGTACCAAAAAGCAACGCCAAAGCCATATATGTCTGCTATTTCTGAACAAAGGGGATCCCAGAGAAGCATTTACAACCATTTGTGCCATAATTGCACAAGCTGTTTGTAAATGATTTCAGTGAGAAACCTAAAATTGTGAAAAAACAGAATTTATGCTTACCTGATAAATTACTTTCTCTTGCGGTGTATCCAGTCCACGGATTCATCCTTTACTTGTGGGATATTCTCATTCCCTACAGGAAGTAGCAAAGAGAGCACACAGCAAAGCTGTCCATATAGCTCCCCCTCTAGCTCCACTCCCCAGTCATTCGACCAAAGGTTAGGAAGAAAAAGGAGAAACCATAGGGTGCAGTGGTGACTGTAGTTTAAACAAAAAATTTTTACCTGACTCAAATGCCAGGGCGGGCCGTGGACTGGATACACTGCAAGAGAAAGTAATTTATCAGGTAAGCATAAATTCTGTTTTCTCTTGCAAGGTGTATCCAGTCCACGGATTCATCCTTTATTTGTGGGATACCAATACCAAAGCTTTAGGACACGGATGAAGGGAGGGAACAAGACAGGTACCTTAAACGGAAGGCACCACTGCTTGCAAAACCTTTCTCCCAAAAATAGCCTCCGAAGAAGCAAAAGTATCGAATTTGTAAAATTTGGCAAAAGGATGCAGTGAAGACCAAGTCGCTGCCTTACAAATCTGTTCAACAGAAGCCTCATTTTTGAAAGCCCATGTGGAAGCCACTGCTCTGGTAGAATGAGCAGTAATTCTTTCAGGAGGCTGCTGGCCAGCAGTCTCATAGGCCAAACGGATGATGCTTTTCAGCCAAAAGGAAAGAGAGGTAGCAGTCGCTTTCTGACCTCTCCTCTTACCAGAATAGATAACAAACAAGGAAGATGTTTGTCTGAAATCCTTAGTTGCTTGTAAATAGAACTTTAAAGCACAAACTAAATCAAGATTGTGTAATAGACGTTCCTTCTTCGAAGATGGATTAGGACACAGAGAAGGAACAACTATTTCCTGGTTAATATTCTTGTTAGAAACCACTTTAGGAAGAAAACCAGGCTTGGTACGCAAAACTACCTTATCTGCGTGGAAGCCCAGGTAAGGTGAATACACTGTAAGGCAGATAATTCTGAAACTCTTCGATTCAAACTCCATGTTGGAGCCACAGGTTTATAGACAGGCTTGATTCTGACTAAATGCAAACAGGTGTATAATATGTATTAATACTTTCCCCTTCTGGTGAACCGCAGCCGTCCCATAGTCTCTCCCAAGGTCTGTGTGAATATGTCAGGTGTGCTAGCTGGAGGCGCTGGTTCAGCTTGTATCAGTCGTTGGTATCTTCCTTTCCTTCTTCGGTTGTATAAGTCTAGGTGCAAAATAGTGGTGCTGAAATACCAGACAATACACCATACAAAGGTGAATGCTTTGGTTTGTAAAGCACTTTTATTGCTCTTGAGAAAGAAGGCTGGGACCGTTGAAACGCTTTTGCGTTGAGCCAAATAAAGACAAACTTTTTTACTGAATCTGTGATATTGTCTTTTCACATTGGGAAGGAGCCGGTAACCTGCAATATACACTGTGAGTAGATATTCACCTTTGTATGGTGTATTGTCTGATATTTCAGCACCACTATTTTGCACCTAGACTTATACAACCGAGGAAGGAAAGGAAAGGAAGATACCAACGACTGATACAAGCTGAACCAGCGCCTCCAGCTAGCACACTTGATTCTGACTAAAGCCTGAGCAAACGCTTGAATGTCTGGTACCTCTGCCAGACACTTGTGTAACAGGATAGACAAAGCAGATATTTGTCCTTTTAAGGAACTAGCTGACAATCCTTTCTCCAATCCTTCTTGGAGAAAAGACAATATCCTGGGAATCCTAACCTTACTCCATGAGTAACGCTTGGATTCATACCAACAAAGATATTTTCGCCATATCTTATGGTAGATTTTCCTGGTGACAGGCTTTCTAGCCTGAATCAGAGTATCTATAACTGACTCAGAGAACCCACGCTTTGATAGAATTAAGCGTTCAATCTCCAAGCAGTCAGACGTAGAGAAACTAAATTTGGATGCTTGAACGGACCCTGTATCAGAAGATCCTGCCTCATTGGCAATGTCCATGGTGGAACAGATGACATGTCCACTAGGTCTGCATACCAAGTCCTGCGTGACCACGCAGGAGCTATCAGAATCACTGAAGCCTTCTCCTGCTTGATTCTGGCAACCAGACGTGGGAGGAGAGGAAACGGTGGAAAGACATAAGCCAGATTGAAGGACCAAGGCGCTGCTAGAGCATCTATCAATACCGCCTTGGGATCCCAGGACCTGGACCCGTAGAGAGGAAGTTTGGTGTTCTGACGAGACGCCATCAGATCCAACTCTGGAGTGCCCCATAGCTGAGTCAGCTGGGCAAATACCTCCGGATGGAGTTCCCACTCCCCCGGGTGAAAAGTCTGATGACTTAGAAAATCCTCTTTGATAAAGCCCACAGGTGGGCGAAACGCGTCGTATGTGCTGGCATTGTTGTTGTTATTTATCCACTTGGATAACTACTCTATCTTTGGAATCTCATTTAATAACCCGGGTTATATTATTGGAACAATTTCTCTCTTACAAGGAGCAAAGCCTCTGTGTTTGGATATACAGCTTTTTGACATCTACTCTATCACCTTGTTATCCAGTCCCCTGCGTGCTATCAGCACTAAGTGCAGGGCTCATCAAAGAGGACCGTGATCATAGCGCATAGAAGGGAGTGCAGGAATCGGCCTCTTCCTATAGCCGGAACTCCTTTCTGTGACATCAGACGCCAAAGTTGCAGTTAGCTCCGCTCGAGGTGAGGACCGGGCGAGGGGGAAAGATCTTCACTTGACGAATCTTTATCTGGTAAAGTACATGGTTTTGGCATAGAATTATCTTACATAGTAAGAGAGCTTTGGATTTCAAACTGACTTTACACCTCACATTTGGCAGCTACGGTTTACTTTTTAAGGCAGCTTGGTGGTATTATTCAGTAACGGACACTGACTACTGATTCGTTTCTTTGGAGATAAGACTTTAACGTTTGTATTAATTACCACGTAGGCACATCTGATTATTATTGTTTTAACATCTGTGGAATTTTTTATCAATCTTTTCATTTTAGATTATAGCTTTAATAACAGCTTTATTTAAGGTTGGGGAGACGTCCCTTTATATATGTATCACTGTTTATGTATATGCTTTTATTAAATTGTTTTTAAGTGTTGATACCTTTGGCTTTAAGCGCCTCCCTTATTATTTCTGTATCTTTTTGACTTAGAAAATCTGCCTCCCAGTTGTCTACTCCTAGGATGTGAATTGCTGAGAGATGGCAGGAGTGATCCTCCGCCCACCTGATTATATTGGTTACTTCCGTCATCGCTATGGAACTCTTTGTTCCCCCTGATGATTGACGTAAGCTACAGTCGTGATGTTGTCCGACTGAAATCTGATGAATTTGGCCGCAGATAGTTGAGGCCATGCCTGAAGAGCGTTGAATATCGCCCTCAGTTCCAGAATGTTTATCGGAAGAAGAGTTTCTTCCCGAGACCATAAGCCCTGAGCTTTCAGGGAGTCCCAGACCGTACCCCAGCCTAACAGACTGGCGTCGGTCGTTACAATGATCCACTCTGGCCTGCGGAAACATATTCCCTGAGACAGGTGATCCTGAGACAACCACCAGAGAAGAGAATCTCTGATCTCCTGGTCCAACTGAATTTGAGGAGACAAATCTGCATAATCCCCATTCCACTGTTTGTAGCATGCATAGTTGCAGTGGTCTGAGGTGTATCCGAGCAAAAGGGACTATGTCCATTGCCGCAACCATTAATCCGATTGTCTCCATGCACTGAGCCACAGATGGCCGAGGAATGGAATAAAGAGCTCGGCAAGTAGTTAAGAGTTTTAGCTTTCTGACCTCCGTCAGAAATATTTTCATTTCTACCGAGTCTATCAGGGTTCCTAGGAATGGAAGTCTTGTGAGGGGGGAGAGAGAGCTCTTTTTGATGTTCACCTTCCACCCGTGAGACCTCAGAAAGGCCAATACAATCTCCGTGTGAGACTTGGTTCTTTGGAAAGTTGACGCCTGAATTAAGATGTCGTCTAGGTAAGATGCCACTGCTATGCCCCACGGTCTTAGAACCGCCAGGAGGGACCCTAGCACCTTTGTGAAAATTCTGGTAGCAGTGGCCAACCCGAAAGGAAGAGCCACAAACTGAAAATGCTTGTCCAGAAAGGCGACCCTAAGAAACTGGTGATGATCTTTGTGGATAGGAATGTGCAGATATGCATGCTTTAGATCCACGGTAGTCATATATTGACCCTCTTGGATCATTGGTAAGATTGTCCGAATGGTCTCCATCTTGAATGATGGGACTCTGAGGAATTTGTTTAGAATTTTGAGATCCAGGATTGGTCTGAAATTCCTTCTTTTTTGGGAACCACAAACAGGTTTGAGTAAAACCCCAGTCCTTGTTATGCAATTGGAACTGGGTGGATCACTCCCATTGTATGTAGATCTTCTACACAGCGTAAAAATGCCTCTTTCTTTGTCTGATCTGTAGACAGATGAGAAATGTGGAACCTTCCCCTTGGAGGAGAGTCCTTGAATTCTAGAAGGTATCCCTGGGCTACAATCTCTAATGCCCAAGGATCGTGCACATCTCTTGCCCAGGCCTGAGCGAAGAGAGAGAGTCTGCCCCCTACTAGATCCGGTCCCGGATCGGGGGCTACCCCTTCATGCTGTCGTGGTGGCAGCTGCAGGCTTTTTGGCCTGTTTACCCTTATTCCAGCCCTGGTAAGGTTTTCAGTTTGCCTTGGGCTGTGAAGCGTTACCCTCTTGCTTTGCAGCCGGAGAGGATGAAGCGGAGCTGTTCCTGAAATTGCAAAAGGAACAAAAATTAGCTTTGTTCTTTGTTTTAAAGGCTTTGTCCTGAGGGAGAGCATGGCCTTTTCCCCCGGTGATAGCTGAAATAATCTCTTTCAATTCAGGCCCAAATAGGGTCTTCCCTTTGAAAGGAATGTTCAAAAGCTTAGATTTAGATGACACATCGGCCGACCAGGACTTTAGCCATAGCGCCCTGCGCGCCAAAATGGCGAAACCTGAATTTTTGGCCGCTAACTTAGCTATTTGGAAAGCGGCGTCAGTGATAAAAGAATTAGCTAGCTTTAGAGCCTTAATTCTATCCATAATTTCCTCATATGAGGTCTCCGTCTGGAGCGAGTCTTCCAGCGCCTCAAACCAGAAAGCAGCTGCAGTAGTTACAGGAATAATGCAGGCAATAGGTTGGAGAAGAAAACCTTGTTGAACAAAAAATTTCTTAAGTAAACCCTCTAATTTTTTATCCATAGGGTCTTTAAAAACACAACTGTCTTGAATTGGTATGGTTGTGCGTTTAGCTAGTGTAGAAACAGCCCCCTCCACCTTAGGGACCGTCTGCCACGAGTCCCACATGGGGTCAGATATGGGGAACATTTTCTTAAAAACAGGAGGGGGGACAAAAGGGACACCTGGCCTATCCCACTCCCTAGTAACGATATCCGCAATCCTCTTAGGGACCGGAAACGCATCCGTGTAAACAGGGACCTCTAGGTACTTGTCCATTTTACACAATTTCTCTGGGATCACCAAAGGGTCACAGTCATCCAGAGTAGCTAATACCTCCCTAAGTAAAACATGGAGGTGTTCTAGTTTAAATTTAAAAGCCAATGTATCTGAATCTGTCTGAGGAGGAACCCTTCCTGAATCAGAGACTTCTCCCTCAGACATCAAATCCCTCGCTCCCACTTCAGAGCGTTGTGAGGGTATATCGGATACGGCTACCAAAGCGTCAGAATGCTCATATTCTGTTCTTAAAACGGAGCTATCGCGCTTTGTAGGTAACACGGGCAGTTTAGATAAGAAGGCTGTAAGAGAATTATCCATGGCTGCCGCTAAGTCTTGTAATGTAAAAGGGTTAGACGCACTAGAGGTACTAGGCGTCGCTTGCGCGGGCGTAACTGGTTGTGACACTTGGGGAGAGGCAGACGGGCTACCCTCGTTACCCTCAGTCTGAGAATCATCTTGGGCCACATTCTTAAGTGCAACAATATGATCTTTAAAGTGTATAGACATATCAGTACAAGTGGGACACATTCTGAGAGGGGGTTCCACCATGGCTTCTAAACACATTGAACAAGGATTTTCCTTAGTGTCAGACATGTTTAACAGACTAGTAGAGTACACAAACAGGCTTGGAAATCACTTTAATCAAATAAAAAATACAATTTGAAAAAAACATTACTGTGCCTTTAAGAGATAAAAAGAGCACACAATTTTACAAAACAGTGAAAAATGCATCAATCTTTCTGAAATTTTCACAGTATGTAGCTAAAGCCTTAATAAGTTTGCACCACAAGTTTCAAAACTATTAACCCCTTAATGCCCAAACCGGAGCAGCCTAAAGCCAACACCCAGTTAAATGACTACAGCACCTTGCCACAGCCTTGTTGTGGCCCTACCTGCCCTTAGGGATCAGATTTGGGGGTATATAGCTTCTTTTAGGCCCTCAAACATCAGCAGGACCCTCCATGTGAAAAAGCATGAACTTCTGTGCAATTCTAAGTGCGCATCTGAGGCGCGAAATTAGGCCCCTCCCACTCTACTCCGGAGCTGTGAGGCCTAGTAAATCACTCCTAAGTGGCTAAAAAAACAGCCATGTGGTAATAACCCCAGAAAGAACCCAAAAGGGCTTTCAAAGTGTCTTGCAAAACGATTTTTCCTTAGCCAAACAATCAATGTAAACCAGTATATTAGCCCTATTATGTAAGCATTCAATTCCTTACTAAGTCTGTGAACATAGCTTACCCTCCCCTCATGGGGATATTGTCAGTCTCTTCTAGCATTATCTTAGTCTTGTCTAGAAATAAATGACTGAACATACCTTATTGCAGATCACCCTGCAAACTGTTCCCCCCAACTGAAGTTTTCTGGTACTCCTCAGTCCTGTGTGGGAACAGCAGTGGATTTTAGTTACAACATGCTAAAATCATTTTCCTCTCAGCAGAAATCTTCATCACTTTTCTGATAGAGAGTAAATAGTACAAACCGGTACCATTTAAAATAACAAACTTTTGATTTTGATTGAAGATAATAAAACTACAATTCTAACACCACATTCACTTTACACTCCCGAGAGAGACCCTAGTGCTTAGAGCCAGCAAAGAGAATGACTGGGGGGTGGAGCTAGAGGGGGAGCTATATGGACAGCTTTGCTGTGTGCTCTCTTTGCTACTTCCTGTAGGGAATGAGAATATCCCACAAGTAAAGGATTAATCCGTGGACTGGATACACCTTGCAAGAGAAATTTAAAGTTTTTTTTATTTGATCGCATTTGGTGGTGAAATGGTAGCATGAAATATACCAAAATGGGCCTAGATCAATACTTGGGGTTGTCTACTACACTACACTAAAGCTAAAATTACCCCAAAAAGCTCCCTACATGCTCCCTAATTAACCCCTTCACTGCTGGGCATAATACACGTGTGGTGCACAGTGGCATTTAGCGGCCTTCTAATTACCAAAAAGCAATGCCAAAGCCATATATGGCGTGAAGCTACCAGGAACCCATTTTTCTCCAGTGCTGTCATATTCCAGAACTGCAACCCACCTGGAGTGCCCATAAGTACAAGGTGTTCAGTGCTCATAGACATGGCCAAGGTAAGGAAGGCTGAAACCTGACCACTGAACAAGACACATAAGTTGAAACGTCAAGACTGGGCCAAGAAATATCTGAAGACAGATTTTTCAAAGGTTTTATGGACTGATGAGATGAGAGTGACTCTTGATGGACCAGATGGATGGGCCCGTGGCTGGATCAGTAGCAGGAACAGAGCTCCACTTCGACTCAGACGCCTGCAAGGTGGAGGTGGGGTACTGGTATGGGCTAGTATTATTAAAGATGAGATAGTTTGACCTTTGCGGGTTGAAGATGGACTCAAAATCAACTCCCAAACCTACTGCCAGTTTATAGAAGACACTTTTTCAAGCAGTGGTACAGGAAAAAGTCTGCATCTTATAAAGAAGACCATGATATTTATGCAGGACAATGCTCCATCACATGCATCAAAGTACTCCACTTAGTGGCTAGCCAGTAAAGGCCTTAAAGATGAACGAATAATGACATGGCCCCTTTCCTCACCTGGCCTAAACCCTATTAAGAACTTGTGTGTCCTTCTTAAATGGTAGATTTACGGTGAAGGAAAACGGTACACCTCTCTGAACAGTATCTGGGAGGCTGTGGTTGATGCTGCACAAAGTTGATCGTCAACAGTTCAAGAAACTGACAGACTGCATGGGTGGAAGGCTTATGACTGTTATTGAAAAGAATGGTGGCTATATTGGTCACTGATTTGTTATTTTTTTTTAAATGTTTTTTTTGTTTATTATTCTCACTTTAACAGTTGAAAATAAACAAGTGAGATGGGAAATTTTTCGTTTTTTATTTAGTTGCATAATAATTGTGCACACTAATAGTTGTCCAATAATTGTGCACACATAGATATTCTACTAAGAAAGCCAAACCCTCACTTTTACTTTCTTAAATATTCAGGTTTGAGGTTTATTAACATTTGGATTGACCAAGAGACCTGTAGTTGTTCAATAATTAAAAGGACAATCAACACCAGAATTTTTGTTGTTTTAAAAGATAGATAATCCCTTAATTACCAATTTCCCAGTTTTGCATAACCAACACAGTTATAATTATACACGTTTTACCTCTGTAATTACCTTGTATCTAAGCCTCAGCAGACTGCCCCTTTATTTCAGTTTTTTTTACAGACTTGCATTTTAGCCAATCAGAGCGGTCTCCATGGTAAATTCATGAGCATGAGCTCAATGTTATCTATATGAAACACATGAACTAATGCCCTCTAGTGGTGAAAAACTTTCAAAATGCATTTAGATTAGAGGCGGCCTTCAAGGTCTAAGAAATTAGCATATGAACCTCCTAGTTTAAGCTTTCAACTAAGAATACCAAGAGAACAAAGCAAAGCTGGTGATAAGTTAATTGGAAAGTTGTTTCAAATTACATGCCCTATCTGAATCATGGAAGTTTTTTTTGGACTTGACTGTCCCTTTAAATTTATTCTCAAAAATACAACTTGCCTAATAATTGTGCACATAGTGTATATTTAGACATAATACTTAAGAAATAAAGGTTTAATAGTGAAAAAGATTTTGTGCAGTTTTAAAGGGATATTGTATATGACATGGGGCAGGATTTAGAAGGGGTAAAATATGTATGTGTGTGAATGAATGACATTTTTATGCTTATAGGGAGATGGGAAAACAATTTTTTTACTTTCAAGATTCAGATAGAGCACGTGATTTTAAACAACTCCAATTAACTTCTATTATCTAATTTGTTTGTTCTCTTAATTTCCTTTGTTGAAAAGTATACCTAGGTAGACTCAGGAGATGCTGATTGGTGGTTGCACATATATGCCTCATGTTATTGGCTTACCCAATATATTAAACTAATCCCAGAAGTGCATTACTATTTCTTCAACAAAGGATACCAAGTGAATTAAGCAAATTAGATAATAAGTAAACTATAAAGCTGTTTAAAATTGTTTGTGCTCCATCTGCTTAGCGCTTGTGAGTTGTCAAATATGATATTTACTGCACTCCCCCCAAAAAAAGTTTATTATGTGAGGGAATAAACACACTAGAATATCACTCAAGCGTGGACTCGTAATATGAGAGCAATTATGGAAGCGGTACGTAACGTGCTCCAGGTGCAGCGGCACCAGAGCCCAAATGCTGAGGGGGCCAATAGTAACCACTCTATACATAGGTGTGTGCAGAATGTGTACAATCCTAATGCAGAGGAGCCTGTTATTAGTGCAGGTTCCAGGTCCATCTAGCTATCCTCAAAATCATAATACTGAATAACATGTATATTATTACTATTGATTACTACTGAGTTACTTTAGGAGGGATCCTCTAAAAAAATTGCACCAGGGCCCTCTGTTGAGTAGGTTCACAACTGTGTTCTATTGATGTAAACACGCCATAGCATTAACATTTTTGCAATCTCCTAAAGGCTGAAAGAATGAGCGGGCCTGTCCACCTCCTGTGAGTGTCCGCCATTCTTCTACAAGTTCACAAAGATTAACATAATAAGGCCCACACTTTAAGCACATACAGAGAACTATTTAAAGGCAGTTTTATTAATGAAGCAATTACATGGATCAGGCTATTTACTGAAAGTTTCAGATTTTTTTGTGTGGTTGGTATTGTAGGGCTTATATTTGTACTACTGCATTGGGAGGCTGATATCTCTTGGTCCTGCATAGTTAAGCTGTTATAGAATCATTATATACAGTAGCATTGTATAAGCCAAGCCACAAGTGCAATAGAACTTACTGAATTTTAATTGAGCAGTAGATTTATTTCCGAGAAATTTCAAAATTGACTTAAATTTGCCAGCCCATTGTATCGGGCAAGTTGTTCCAAACATCTTGGTAAACTGAGAAAAGTTCTTCAGTGGATTTAGGAAGCCTCCGTTGCTTCTGTCTCCTCATGTAATCCCATACAGATCAGGGCTATATGGGGGCCATGGTATCACCTCCAGTACTCTTGTTCTTCTTTACACTGAAGATAGTTTTTAACGACTTTGGTTGTATATTTAGAGTCATTGTCATGCTGCAGAATAATTTGAGGCCAGTCAGATGCCTCCCTGATGGTATTATGGTAGTGCATGATGGTACTATTTTCTGTACTTCTTAGCATTGAGGAGACCATTAATTTTCACCAAATGCACAACCCCATTTGTAGAAATGCAGCCCCAAACTTGCAAGGAACCTCCACCATGCTTCACTGTTGCCAGTAGACACTTTGCCTGCCCTATCTATCATGTGACAGCCATGATTTGATAATAGAAGTAAACTTTAAAGTGTCTTAGAATACATGCTCTATCATGAAAGTTTAATTTTGACTTTAGTGTCCTTATAATGCCCTAGTATTTTGAGGCTGATATCTCTATCCCAGCATTTGTAAGTCTGATATCTTCAACCTTGTATCATGATAGTGAAATCTGTCTCTGAATTTTGAATCCAGTATCTATGATACTGTTTTATGGGGCTGGCATGTCTGCCTTTGTATTGTGAATCCTGTATTTTTGTCTCTATCTTGTGAGGATAATATCTCTGGCCATGTCATGTAATTCTAATGTGTACTGCCTTGTATCATGAGGCTGGTATCTCTGGCCCTGTATTCTGAAGCTGGTATCTTTGGCCCTATATTGTGAAGCTGGTATTTTTCTGGCTCTGCAATTTGAGGCTAAAACCTCAGACTCTGCTTACTTAAAGTGATGGTAAAATCTCCCCTTAGGATAAATAGATCCGGAATGTTAGCAATATTTAGATAGAGTTTAATTCATATGTTGTATTGAATATGTGCTATAACTTACTTTTTAAGGTAGATATGAAATTCAAATACCCGCGCTTCAAAACTAATATTTTTGTTGAGATAATGGTTTGAACTGTTCTCCAATCAGCACTCTAGCTGCGAAATAAGTGCCATATGGCTAGAGCGTTGATTGGAGTACAGTTCAAACCGTTAGCTCACAAAAAATGTTTTTTTAATTGGGCGGAGCATGTGGTATTTGAATTTCATATCTTCAATTTTAAGTTTGAAAATTGAGGATTTTCAAATATGTCTAGCTTCACAAACCTGGCCTATCTATGTCTAATTTGCAGTTTAGCACCTTATTATTTATGCTAAAGCTAAACAATGTATTTTTTGTTAACATAATGACAGTGGCAAACTTTGCCTTCTCCAGGCTCAAGTTTAGATTGGTTACTCCAAAAGAGGAAAGTAGTGGTTGGAGTTTGACCATTGAAAACTAATTGCAGCAAATAAGGTGTTAAAGGGACACTGAACCCAAATTTTTTCTTTTGTGATTCAGATAGAGCATGCAATTTTAAGCAACTTTCTAATTTACTCCTATTATAAAATGTTCTTCATTCTCTTGGTATCTATACTTGAAAAGCAAGAATGTAAATTTAGATGCCGGCCCATTTTTGGTGAACAACCTGGGTTGTTTTTGCTGATTGGTGGATAAATTCACCCACCAATAAACAAGTGCTGTCCATGGTGCTGAATCAAATATTGGCTGGCTCCTTAGCTTAGATGCCTTCTTTTTCAAATAAAGATAGCAAAAGAACGAAGAAAATTTGATAATAGGAGTAAATTTGAAAGTTGCTTAAAATTGCATGCTCTATCTGAATCATGAAAGAAAAAAATTGGGTTCAGTGTCCCTTTAATCCATTCTAATTATGTCCAGACTTTACTTGTAAACAATTGGAAGAATGCAGAGTATATTTTTGTAATTACAAGGTGACTATTGTTCCTTTAAAAAATCATGGCGTTTTATAAGCTCTATATCACTATTAAGATCCACTCTGATCCTCAGAATACTTGTGAGACTTATCCACGTGGGGGAACTGTGAGCTACAGATAGCGCTTTGAGACCCTCACGGGTGATTAGTTCGCGCTCTAGAAGTACCCAATAGATAGACAGATTTCAGTGCCTTTCTTTCTTCTGGCATCCATTTTTGTAAATAAGAATATTGAGAAGTTCCTACAACTTACTTATGTCATTTAAATTAGTCCTCAAGTAGGGATGTGCTGAAAGTGCAATTCGTTTGGTAGAACGAAAAGTCCTGTGTACATTCGTTTTGGACAATCGAATGTTGATAAGAATGAAAATTCGGTAATTGAATGTTATTTCCGATTTTGGAATATCATAATTAGATCGAATATCAACATTTGAAATTTCGAATGCAACATTCGATTTAACAAATACTATTCAGAAGTTCAATAGTTCATGTGGTAGGGAATTCAGTAAATTGATACATAATAGAAACAAATATATACATTTGAATGTTTCTATATGAATATTGCATAATTCGAATATTACATTTAATGAGAGAATTAGAAATACTATTACAAGCACATACATTTTAATTTTTCTAATTAGAATATTGCATAATTGTAATCGAATTATTAGAAAAATGTTAATTGAATATTACATTTAAAGAAAGCATTAGAAATACTATTATATTAAAGGAATTTTAGAATGTTGTACAAACATTTTAAATTTCAAACAAACGTGGTAAAAAAAAATTCATTTTTCGAACATTACAAAAGATTCGCCCATCCCTACCTAACAGGCCAGATTTTCATGATATCTTAAAGGGACATGATACCTACATGCTAAAGCACTTGAAAGTGAGGCAGAATAGCTATAAAAAGCTGACTGGAAAATATCACCTAAACATCTCTATGTAAAAATAAAATATATTTTACATCAAAATTTCCTAAGTATTCACACCCCATTGTAAAGGGATTTTAAGCAGCCAATCAGGATGCTACTCCCAGGACTTAAAAGGGAGCGTGTATCTGGCTTGTGCATGCACAGTCATGTTATTTACCTATTCAGTTTAAGGAAGTTTACTATGAAATCTCACAAGTTTTCAGTGAATTCTCATGAGATCACAGCAATGCAAACGCATGACCTTTGCCCTGCTGATACTGATTGGCTGTGTTTTTGTTTTTTCACTCTGCAGCCAGTATTCTGTCGAGATTTGCTTCTCCTTCGATATTTGCTACTACAATCTGCTCCACATATGTTTCAAAAGAATGTGTGGAAATCAATTACGCAAATACAAGCATTCTCACATCATTCGGTAGCAAATTTCGTGGGAGATGAAAATGTGTCCTCGGATTCCTCATGAAAGAGGTCACGTACATGCCCGCATGCCCAGTAACATTATGTGGCAGTAAATTTTGGTGATGAACTTTTTTTAACACATTAAAGTTAATACATTTTTTTTTCAAAATGTTTGTTTACATATATTAAAACTTGTTATCTGTTAATACACAGTAGCAGGGCATCGTATTTAAAAATTATTACGTTTAATGTTTTAAAATAAGTTCTCAGTTGAAATTTACTACCACATAATGTTACTGCGCATACACACATGTACGTGAACGTTTTTATGAGGACTGGGAGGACT
>NC_069500.1:882374561-882442061 GCF_027579735.1 Bombina bombina
GAGGAGGCGACAGAGATAACAGGTTGTTACAAGTGGAAACAAAATGGATCCACATGTTGGACACATTGGTCCCTAGAGGGCTGAACACTGTACTTGACTTTGGACCGTTCTACAATAAATAATCTTCATCTGTATCTACCAACTATGTATGCTAAGCTACCCGGAACGGAACTATTCACATGGATTTTCATCCTAGTGGGTACCCACGGGTTTCTAGTCATACTTCAGGTGGCACGATTATATAATAAAAAAAAGGGGGTGGAATAATGTATCTTATACATATAAGTTAGATCTGTTCTGGTTCAAGATATATGAATATGTAAATGTATATGCATATATGAATCTTAGACTAATGAAGCATATAGATTGTTTTTTTTACATGTCCCTGCTATACATGGCTGATTGATGCTTTTAATTTTTTGCACTTTAATCTAGTTATAATATTTTTAATGTTTTGCACTCCTGCATTTTTTTGATCTAGACTGTGATCAATATTTGTTGTTGTGGCTAATAATTATGGGCCATCATGTAGCGCCTAATAGTTTAATGTTGGGCTGTTATGCCCGCATATTTCTGCACTTATAGCCGGGACTTAGCCTGGTGCAGTTACGGAGATATTGTATACCGGTTGCTATGGTAACCGGGTTAGGCGTGATTGGACGACATAATGCCACGTGGTCACGCAATGCAGTGACATCTATTCAAAATAGAAAGAACATTTTCTTCTAAGTGAAGAACATTGGAATATAAAATATTTACAATAAAAAAACAATTTTAAAACACATTTTTAAATATTAAAATTGATTAAAAAATGTTTTTTCATTGTTTTAGGAATTTGAGTGGAAAGGGCTCCAAAGTGTATCCGAAACTGTGTATTAGTTTAACACTTTATTTGAATTTATTGTTCTTGTGTTTGGTGCACATTTTTTTTAACCCCTGCTCTTTAAGCGAGGGCTTCAGTCGTGAATGCGTTTACTTTCAACTTGTATTACACACGCAAGTTAACGTGGTTGCAATATTGATTATTGTGATCCGTGCTAACTTTAGCTTTGGCTTTTAATCTAGCCCTGAATGTAATTAACTGTTTGTTTTTTAAGGAATTTACACTAGTATCGGAACAAGGCTGCCTTTTATAAGTGGTCATTACCATCATTGGCGGATTTAGTTACTGAGCCATTCCTTTAGCACTTAAAAGCTTTTTTAAGTTTTTGGATTATATATCTGATTGATTTGTGCAGCACTTATGATTGAGCAAAATTGTACTACAAATATTTAACTTTCTTTCTCAATTGATCATTTTCCTCTGAGGATGAAAGCAGCCATGAATAATTCACAGTTGACATTGTGTATGTTACATTTAAAAAAAAAAAATGACAGCCTCTTCATCTTAAGAAAAAATAAATTGAGAAATATAAATTGTTTTTGATTCCCAAAAGCTTTTGAATAAAGTTGCTAAATTATTTCATTGAATCGAAGATAATAGAACCAATTCTATTTACAACAATGGATGCTGTCAGATATGAAATATCAACACTTCCCTGTCTCAAAGGACATGGAAGGCGATTTTTTTTTGTGTGTTGCACATAAAAGAAGGAAGTTTTATTAAATGTATTCTGGTCTTTTTTAATTGACTTTTCTCTGTTTATTAAAGTTGCTTTCTTGTCAGACTTGTGGAAGTTTGTCTCTGTTTATCGTTACAACTGTGGGCATTGCCTGGTGTTTCTCAGCCAATGAGCATGGATACTGCAGTTCATATTGAGCTTTTACTTATTTTTTAATGTTTAATGCAGTTTTATAAGTATATGTACAAAACATTGGTAGACAATTGAGATTGCTAAATATCTATGTTGTAATTTAATAAGAATGCATAGTAAAATTAGAAAACTCACATTAATTGAAAGATAATACCATCACAAAAACAAAAACTGCTTAAAGGAACAGTCAAATTAAACTTAAAGGGACAGTCAAGGCCAAAAAAAAATTTCATGATTCAAATAGGGCATATAATTTTAAACAACTTCTTAATTTACTTTTATCACTAATTTTGCTTTGTTCTCTTGGTATTCTTAGTTGAAAGCTAAACCTAGAAGGTTTATATGCTAATTTCTTAGACCTTGAAGGCTGCCTCTAATCGAAATAGATTTTGACAGTTTTTCACCACTAGAGGGCATTAGTTCATGTGTTTCATAAAGATAACATTGAGCTCATGCACATGAATTTACAGTGGAGTGAGCACCGATTGGCTAAAATGCAAATCTGTCAAAAGAACTGAAATAAGGGGGCAGTCTGCAGAGGCTTAGATACAAGATAATTACAAAGGTAAAACGTGTATTATTATAACTGTTTGTTATGCAAAACTGGGGAATGGGTAATTAAAGGGACATTCCAGTCAAAATGTAAATGCACATATATTTATTACATCTTTGAATAGAAACATATTTGCAATATACATGTACTAGTCCTAAAGCCTGTGTACACGGGCCATTTTTTGCAGTACAGCGGTCCCGCCCCTTGCTCTCTCTCTACCCCCCCTCTCTTTTGCACTCTCTTTCTCCCCTCTCTTTTGCTCTCTCTTTCTCTCCTATCTTTTACTCTCTCCCCCCTCTCTTTTGCTCTCTCTCCCCCTTCTCTTTTGCTCTCTCTCCCTTCTCTTTTACTCTCTCCCCCTCTCTTTTGCTCTCTCTCTCCCCCCCTCTCTTTTTCTCTCTCTCTCTCCCCCCTCTCTTTTGCTCTCTCTCTCTCCCCCCCTCTCTTTTGCTCTCTCTCCCCCCTCTCTTTTGCCCTCTCTCTCCCCCCTCTCTTTTGCTCTCTCTCTCTCCCCCCTCTCTTTTGCGCTCTCTCTCCCCCCCTCTCTTTTGCTCTCTCTCTCTCCCCCTCTCTTTTGCTCTCTCTCTCTCCCCCCTCTCTTTTGCTCTCTCTCTCTCCCCCCTCTCTTTTGCTCTCTCTCTCTCCCCCCTCTCTTTTGCTCTCTCTCTCCCCCCTCTCTTTTGCTCTCTCTCTCCCCCCTCTCTTTTGCCCTCTCTCTCCCCGTCTCTTTTGCTCTCTCTCCCCCCTCTTTTGCTCTCTCTCTCTCCCCCCTCTCTTTTGCTCTCTCTCATGCCTCACCCGCCGGCCACGCCCCGGCCGCACCCACCGACCATGCCCACGTCGCCCACGCCGCACCCGCCGCCCACGCCCACTCCACCACACGCTGACGCCAGATCAGTTGGAAGGCCAGGTGTGTTTGTCCTCGCGTGCAGTCTCTACTGCGCACAACAGCTTCGGACAAACACACTTGGCCTTTTATTATATAGGATTGGCAAAAATGCTTCTAGTAAAAGTTATTGCTGTTTTAGTGTTAACATTTCTCTCTGCGTGTGCATGTGAAGCATAGCTAGATATTGTCACTGCACCCACGTTTTAAAAACTGCAGCTGCTCAGATCATCAGTGGGGCTTGTATCATGTCAGCAATTAACAAATTGAGTCATTACCAGATGGTACAAGCACCTTACGCTCTCTGAGCAAGTGCTGTGTTTAAAATGCTGGTGCACGGTGCATACTTAAATACACTTTTGAAACACCTATAGCTTTTAGCAGAAGCATTTTTGCTAATGTATGTATATTACAAAATTGCTTCTGTTCAATACCGAAATGCACCCATGTGGTTTCCAATTTTGGCTGGAATATCCCTTTAAGGGATTATCTATCTTTTAAAACAACAAAAATTCTGGTGTTGACTGTCCCTTTAAAAAGATTGGATAGAGCATGACATTTTAAACAACCAATTTACTTCTATTATCAATTTTGCTTAGTTCTCTTCGCATCACTTGTTAAACGGATATCCTATGTAGGCTCAGGAGCGTGCATGTGTCTTTAGCCATCCAGCAGCAGTGTTTGCAACAATATTTAAAGCAATGTCATACATTGTTGCAAATACTGCTGCCATAGACTATTAAAGACATGTACATGCTGCTAAACTACTTTTGGCCTAAAAAGATTACTCTACAACAAAGGATACCAGAAGAACAAAGCAAATATGATGATAGAAGTAAAGTTGTTTAAAACTGCATGCTCTTTCTGAATGACAAATGTTTAATTTTGTGTCTCTCTACTTTTCCTTTAACATATGAATCCTATGCAACAGATTCTTTTTTGCATAGAATTTGGATGGGGTATTTGCTTATCATATTAATTTTCTGAATTATGGCCTTGAAGTGTCCATATGATTTTTTATTTTATTTTTTAAGTTGTGTGCAAGATTAAAGGAATTATGCATATCATTTAACAAAACGTGCCTAAAATTGCTTTAATTGTGATCACATTTTGTTAAATCATGCGCACATATATGGCCACATCTTTTCTATGACCCTCTACTAATTTTCACTTATTTCACTATTGCTAACATTGAGAAAGGCCGGGTAACGGCCAAAACGCGTTTGTTGTAACTTAAAACCATGTTTGTCACTCCTGTCACCTGAAGCTGACGCTTTCTGATATCGGCCAGGAAACAGGGGAGTCACACACAGTATTTTACGGGGAAGGGGCATTGTGTGTTGGGGTCAGAGTCTTCTCTGATTTTAATAAGTAGCAATTGAAGTTTTCTTTTATGCTTATACTAGAAAGGTAGGAATGAGTGCTACTTTAGTCCCTTATTCTCTCTCTCTTTAAGTATTCCTCTAACTGAAAAAACATATAAAAAATTAGGGTATTGCATGTGTATGTATTTTCCTTAAAGGGCCATAATACCCAAATGTTTAAACACTTGAAAGTGATGCAGCATAGCTGTAAAAAGCTGACTAGAAAATATCTCCTGAACATCTCTATGTAAAAAAGAAAGATATTTTACCTCAAAAGTTCCTCAGTAGCCACATCCCATTGTAAAGGATTTCTAAGCAGCATTTTAGTGTGTCTGTCCTGGGACAGCTGAAAGGATGAGCCTCGTGAACTCTCATATTATTTCACCAATCAGGTAAAGGAAGCTTACTATGAAATCTCATGAGAGTTAAGTCAAATCTCATGAGATCACAGTAAGAGTTCATGACCTCAGCACTGCTGATGCTGATTGGCTGCTGTTCATTTCTTCATTTTTTTTAATTTTTTTTTACCTGCAGCTGGGAGCAGGTGAAGTATAACTTTTTACACAGAACTTACTCTGCTGAGCTGAGGAGATTGTGAGGTAAAATATCTTTTTTACATAGAGATGCTCAGGTGATATTTTTACAGTTATACTGCATCAGTTTCAAGTGATTTAGCATATGAGTATTATGTCCCTTTAAGGCAGTTGTTCATCTCATTTATGATCAGCTTTACATACAAATGGTACTAAACTATTGAGTTTTTTGCTCCGCTCCTTTGTTTGTGTGACTCTATAACATCTGTTAATAAATGGAGTAATTTGTGCTACATTTACAGCTAAATGCTACAGTAGTAATAATTTACTTGTTTTGTAAGCATGCAGCATGTTTCTCGGAGAAGCAGCATACTGTTGTGTTCTGCAATTAGGGTTGCCACCCAGCCGGTATTTTACCGGCACGACCGGTATTTTTAAGGTTCATGTCAATGTAGAAAATAAAGAATAACTATTGAAAGAAATCCCCTGTCAAAGTGAAACTTCTTCTGAGTGTCATGAATAATAGTTATAAACAAATGAGCATTTAAAATTAGTCCTATAAGCTTTAGTTTTTGAGTTATGCTGTTTAATTATTTATGCAAATTTATGTTAATTAGCATGGCCGGTATTTTCTTCCAAGAAAGGTGGCAACCCTATCTGCAATGATTAAGTGTTATGCAATGAATCAGACCAATAAAAACATTCTATTTCATAGAATCCGCCAACGAGGAAGTGAGTATATGGCAGGAGCAACACCGTTCTTCACTGACAGCTCTTCCCCCCTACATCAAGGTGAATCTAGGCCAGTGATGGCTGACCTTGCAACCCTGATGTTTTAGGAACTACATTTCCCATGATGCTCAACTAGACTGCAGAGAAGCTAAGCATCATGGGAAATGTAATTTCAAAACATCTGGGGTGCCAAAGTAAGCTATCCCTGATCCAGGCAAACTGTTTAAAATAAAGAGCAAGAAATAGCAAATTCAAAGTGGGGGGGGGGGGGGGAAACGTGCGCACAATTTGGTAAATAGTGATCTCGTTTTGGTAACTCATTTGTATGATTTTGCTAAACAAACAAATCATGTACATGTTTTGGCAAATTGTTAGTGTGATTTGTTTAATTGTGCACATGAACAAAATGGCTACTCTAGGGCTCTGCAAATAACTGAATATTTGTTGAATTCACATCAAACAGAATTCAAATATATTTGTGAAAAGAATCTACACACTGTTTTTCTCTATACTTTTATATACTTACGTTTGAAAAGATACTTCCTGGAGGTTTACATTGTAAAAGGGACACATACTAAGGACATTTAAAGGACCACTCAATGCATTGTATAATAAACAAGTTCATATTAAAAAGACAATCATTTATACCTACTTTGAATTTCAGATAAGCAGTAGATTTTTTTGTCAGACAAATTTATCTCCCCCCCCCCCCCATTTTCTGGCCCCCTGTATCATGTGACAGACATCAGCCAATCACAGACTAGTATACATATACCCTGTGCACATGCTCAGTAGGATGTTGTTCCCCAGAAAGTGTGTATATAACAAGATTGTGTAAAATTCGATAATGAAAGTAAATTGGAAAATGTCTTAAAACTGCATGTTCTTTCTGAATCGTAAAAGTTTATTTTGACTTCAGTCTCCCTTTTACAAATATATTTTTATTCATTAAAGGGACACTCAGGTTAAATTAAATTTTCATGATTCAGATACAGCATGTAATTTTAAAAAAATTTCCAATTTACTTCCATTAAAAAAAATGTGCACAGTCTTTTATATTTACACTTTTTGAGTCACCAGATCCTACTGAGCATGTGCAAGAATTCACAGACTATACGTATATGCATTTGTGATTGGCTGATTGCTATCACATGGTACAAGGGGGATGGAAATATACATAACTTGGAAATTTGTTATAAAAAAATCTACTACTCATTTGAAGTTCAGACTAAGTGCTATTGCATTGTCTTGTTTTCTTTCATTTGTTGATTATGCAAATCTAATGTGTTGATTGGTCCTTTAATATAATGAAAATATTAAGTTGCTTCTCTATTCTTGTATTATTAGCACAACAAGGGTTAAAGTAATGTTGAAGAGTATGACACAGCTTAAGATAAGTCATCCGTGATAAGTGTGGCTCAAGGCAGATGCTTAAATTGCTTCTTATTCCTGGTTGCTGCCTCAAGATATAACAAAAAATTAGGAAAGCCCAGGGCTTAAGCATGCCTGAGATAAGTATACAATTATCCCACAGTCTTGGTCTGGCAGAGAAAACCTCTGCTGTTAGCAAGATCTGAGATATGTCCTAGTTTTATAAGCCCTTAGTAGGTTCTCAGACTCAAAGGCCACTGTTTGTATTGGAATTTAGAATTAGGTTAAAGGAAGAGAGCTTGAAAAGATGGAAAATCACTGGTAAATGAATAAAAATACTCTTAGAATGCATAAGGTCATATTTTTGCATCTGTATTACTAATGGGACAAGTAAAAATTGTCTAATTTGTCGGAACATGACATTTTTTTTTTTAGATTACCAAATTGCAATGGAGTTAAAGGGACATGATACCCATATTTATATTTATTTTATAATTCAGATAGAGCATGCATTTTTAAACAACTTTCCAATTTACTTTCATTATCAAATTTGCTTGATTCTCTTGGTATCCTTTGTTGAAGGAACAGTATTGCACTACTGGGAGCTAACTGTAGACATTAGGTCAGCCAACAGCAAGAGGCATATATATGTTTGCACAACCAGCAGCTAACTCCCAGTAGTGCATTGCTGCTCTTGAATCTGTCTAGGTATGGTTTTCATCAAAGAATACTAAGAGAACAAAGCAAATTAGACAATAGATTTAAATTAGAAAGTTTTTTTTTCAAATTCCATGCTCTATTTGAATTGTGAAAAAATTGGGGTTTCATATTTAAATACATAGGTAAGGACAGCTTTCAAAAATATCAGTCAGTGAGACAATAAGAAGTTGCAGTTATCTGTCATTTCTTAAAAGCACAGTAAACACCTTGAAATTGTTATATAAAATGTTTAGTTATGTGTAATGAAACAACTGAGCTATATGTTTCTATTATTCATTTTGTCCCCTTTTCATGTAATTTAGCTCTGAAAATTGAGCAATTTCTAATTCTCAGAACCGGAAAAAAAAACACCTCTTATTGGCTTTATCAGATAACTACTGCAAAACAATTTACTTTATACTAACTTTATGACTAAAGACCAAATTGTTGGGGGTAAAACAGAAATTACATGGTTGTGTAGCAGGGTTAGCCTTATTTACTTAACGGATTTTTTTAAACAGGCACAAACTAGGGTGTCTGTCAATAGATTGTAAAAAAACACAAGGACTAAATTCCTATGAATTAGGAATTAAGAAGTAAATATTAAGGGCCAGATTACAAGTGGAGCACTAATTTGCCCATTTGCAGGTGCGCAATAGATAACCAGCCATTTCAAGTGGCTGGTTATTGCTACCACAAGCTGGCGGTAGCAGTTATAAAATTAACGTGTTTATTTTATTAAAGAATACAAATTGTAGCATGTTTATGTTTTAATAAAATAACTGCAACAGGTAGTTTTTGGGGGCTAAAGTTGGCGGGTGTGGGATGTTAGGAAAAAAAACGGCACTGAAAATTGCCTTTACATTGCGGTCTGTGGGAACTGTGTGTTCCCAGTAAATATATATGTATATGCTTATATACATATATATATTTATGTGTTAATATGTGTATATGCAACTGCACCTCACTGACGAGGCCCAAGGGAGGCCGAAACGTATGTCTAGGGTTTGTTGTTTTCTCTTGTTCAGAGAAGAATTGCCTGGTATTTTTTCGCTGGACTGTCATTGGGCAGGGTCAGACTGATATGCTACAGGATATTTTTTCCTCTTTGAAAGGCATAGTGTGCTATAAGAGACTGCACCCTTAGTGGCACTGGCCTTGTGAACAAGCACAGAAGTTTTTCGAGATTTTATTCTGTCTCAGTTGAGTGTATCTCTCTATTTTCTTGCGTATATATCTCTCTATTTTCTTGTGCATATATATTTATGTGTTAATATGTGTAGATTCATATATTAACACATAAATATATATGTATATAAGCATATACATATATATTTACACGTTGCTGCCATCGCTGCGCTACTTACCCCCTGCGCTCACAGCATGAGAATGAGGCTCCCATAGGAGCCTCTAATGAGCGCAATGCTTCCAAACAATGTGAACGCAAGCTTGTGTTCGCATTGCTGTCAACTTGTAATACCAGCGCTTATTAGCGCTATTTAGCGCTCCACTTGTAATCTGACCCTAATTATGAGTAAATAATTAGATGTGATAAAAAGTCCAAGTTTCTGCAGTCATGATGTTGTTTTTAATGGTGGTGAATGGGTTAATTTATAGTGTACAAAAGGCAAAAAGAAACAATGAGCAACAGTCTAAGATTAAGTGCCACTAGAGGGGGCAAAACGTGTCTGACTTGGCTGATATTTTATTCTATAGCAGCACAACAGAAATATCTTGCAATTACAAGGTGTTTACTGTCCCTTTAATTAAAAGCTGCAATACTTCCTGACTGGGACATTAAAGTGATGGTAAATCCAAGTGGTCATTGTACTTCATTTAGCTGAGTGATCAACGATCCGGCTTCTTCCAATTGTTGCGTGCCCCACATGGCCCAAGCTCATTGGGTACACAACGATTAGAAGAAGCCGGATTCATCATCACTCAGCTAAATGAAGTATGAGGTGTGGGCGGAGGAATGGCGCAATGTTTACCACTAGATGGTTTTGAACGCTAATTGTATACACTGTTCACTAACATAAGAATCTTTACAATCCGTTTAACTCCCTTTCTCCCACTTTCCCTATGAAGTAGCAGAGCAGCATGGGGTCATTTGTTAAATAGAATATTACATTCAAAATATGGATATTCAATCTAATTATGAACATTCGAAAATGAAAGAAACATTCGAAAACTGGAAATAACATTCGATTATTGAATTTTAATGGATTTTCATTCTTATCTCAACATTTGATTATCTAAAACGAATGTCCACAGGACTATTCGTTCTACCAAACCAATTACACTTTTCAGCACATTCGCCCATCCCTACTATGTGTATGAATAATATATACATATATATTTGTGTTTATATGAGTATATATGTTTATATGAGTATACAGTATATGTTTCTGAGTATATATGTTTATATTTATAGTAATAACACAGTCCCCATAGACCGCAATGTAAAAGCACATCTCTATGCCTTTTTTTCTCTAAAACCCCACACCCGCTCACTTTAACCCCTTAAAACTGCTTCATGCAGTTGTATTATTTTTTTTTTTTTTAAAAAGACGCAGACATATTTTAATCTTTAAAAGCAACAAAACGCTTTATTATGGGGGGCATTTTTTAAATTAACCAGAGATCTGATCTCAGGTTAATTTTTGGAGCGCTTATTGCTACTGTGAGGTCATTGGCTGGTTATCTATCGTGCGTCCGTAAACAGGCAATTTTGCCAGTTTTACGGGCCCACGATAAATTAGCGCTCCACTTGTAATCTAGCCCTGAATTCTCAAGAGAAAAAAAAATAAACTGATGTTTTGACTCATTTACAAGACAACTCAATTTTTGCACGAAATCTTGCCACGCTAAGATGGTATTTTCTAGACAATAAATCTCTATAGAATATACAGGCAAAAGCTTTTAAGAATATAATAATACATCTTTTCCACAGGCTTCATCTTTTGTCTCATATATTCCGTAGAGTTTACAGTGCAGATGTCAACACGGCGGCTACAGTAATAAAATTGTTTTGATGTTGTCTCTTGAGAAAGAAAGTGAATAATTGTTGAATCTCTCTATTATGTCATCACTGCTTACACAATACTTTGTTGTCATTAAGCTTGATACTTAAACTGATATATTTAAAGGGACATTAAACACTAAATATAATATATAAACATAGTATTGAGGTTATGTTCTGCCTCACTCTAGTCCTGGGTGCTGCCATGTTGAAATCTATCTTTCACTGCATTCCAGTGCTGGCCTGTTTGCACATTTGCAACAACTCTCCTTCAGATACCTGCAGTGTAACCTAGGTTTCAAAATCTCTGCACCCATGATTAGAGGGAGGGGCATGGAATATATTTAGTGTTTTGTGTCCCTTTACATGTTGTGCTTGTTAAAGGGACACTATAACCAAACATTTTCTTTCATGATTAAGGTAGAGAATATAATTTTAAACAACATGCCAATTTACTTCTATTACCTAATTTGCTTCATTCTTTAGATACACTTTAATGAAGAAATAGCAATGCACACGGTGAACCAATCACAGGAGGCATCTATGTGCAGCTACCAATCAGCAGCTACTAAGCATATCTAGATATGCTTTTCAGCAAATAATATCAAGAGAATGAAGCAAAATAGATAATAGAAGTAAATTAGAAAGTTGTTTATAATTGTATGCTCTTTCTAAATCATGAAAGAAAAAAATTGGGTTTCATGTTCCTTTAATCAATTATAAACCTTTTGTGGCTTAAATCAAAAGGTCAGGGACATGAAACACAAATTTTTTCTTTCATTATTCATATAAAGAATACAATTTTAAAAAAGTTTCCAATTCTCGTCTATTAACAATTTTGCTTTGTTCTTATGTTATTCCTTGTTGAAGAGATATCTAGATAGATAGCGTGCACATGTCTGGGTCACTACATGACAGGAAATAGTGCTGTACTGCAGACACATGCACACTCCTGAACTTACACTCCTGATTTTCAACAAAGGATAACACAAAAATTAGAAAAATTGATAATAGAAGTTGATTGGAGTTGTTTAAAACAGTATGCTCTATCTGAATCATGAAAGTAACATTTTTGGGTTTTATGTCCCTTTAAGGAGGCATAGTTCATCCAAATACAGCTTTTGGCGGACAGCATATAGGTGAAGTTTTCCAGCAAACAAGCAGTTAAACCAGGAATTAACTGTCTTTTGTATACGTGAGTGATAAAACACATATAAATACATATATACACATATAAAGACATATTTATACATATATATACATCTTATAGATATATATATATATATATATACATACATAAACATCTTATATATACATACATACATACAGTACAGTATATACATATACATCTTATATATACATACATACATACAGTACAGTATATGCATATACATATTATATATACATACAGTACAGTATATACATATACATCTTATATATACATACAGTACAGTATATACATATACATCTTATATATACATACATACATACATACAGTACAGTATATACATATACATCTTATATATACATACATACATACATACAGTACAGTATATGCATATACATATTATATATACATACAGTACAGTATATACATATACATCTTATATATACATACATACAGTACAGTATATACATATACATCTTATATATACATACATACATACAGTACAGTATATACATATACATCTTATACATACATACAGTACAGTATATACATATACATCTTATACATACATACAGTACAGTATATACATATACATCTTATATATACATACAGTACAGTATATACATATACATCTTATATATACATACATACATACAGTACAGTATATACATATACATCTTATATATACATACATACAGTACAGTATATACATATACATCTTATATATACATACATACAGTACAGTATATACATATACATCTTATATATACATACATACAGTACAGTATATACATATACATGTTATATATACATACATACATATCTATCTTTAGAGATGTACATGATTGTATCTGTATGGTAAAGGCCTTTGGCTGCCTTTTTTTCCAACACCTGAGACCGCATATGTTTGAGCCTTTATAACATTTGTGTGCAATATTTTCATTTTTGAATAGTTTTTATTGGATAGTGTTATTATGAGTGTAACTATACTTTGTAATATATTTATTTTTTTATGTGTTTTGTGACACTTTATGTATTGCGAAACAATAAACAGACCTCTGAAGTCACGGTAATCATTCTAGCATAAAACACAATTGCGCTCAAGCGCTCACGTTTACTTTAAACTCGTAATACCAGCGGTAAACCTGACGAGCGCAAACCCTTGCAATAAACCCCTTATAGATTGCGCGCAAAGATGTGTGTTTCACTCGTACTTTAGCCCTAAATACATTCTGTAAGCATAGTACTGAGGTTATTCAGGCTATGAACTTTCATTCCAATGCTGCTGTGTTTGCATATGTGTAGTAACTCTCCTTCAGATATCTGCAGTGTGACCTAGGTTCCATAATTGCGGCACCCAGTAACCTAACTAAAAGCATCTCAAGCCATCTAGGCCTTGCAGTGAGTAGTGGCATCACACTACCTGCGTCATATCTTGCCCCTTTGTGTGCCCTCAAGCAAACCTGGCTCACGGTTGAAGAAAAGTGTATAGATTTTGTATTTACAATATGGTGGCAGGGTTTCCAAGATGTCCGCCACAGTGTTGCTGTTGTTGCCTGGGTGACCTGCGGCTTTAGGATAGTGGTAAGTTTGCAAAAGTTTAGTTTGATGATTCTCAGAAACAAAACACTTTCCACTTGGTTTCTCAGGAGGTGCATTGGTTTGTGCAGCCAGGATCTCCTCCACCAAGGAAGAAGTCAAATTACGGTAGCCAAAATATGGCCAGGAGGTATAACTGGAGTAGGTACAGACTCCTCCTTGGACAGAGGCGAAAATTGTTGCGAGAGGGCATCAGCCCTAACATTCTTACTACCAGGCAGTTAGGAGGCCACATAATTAAACCGAGACAAAAATAGCGCCCATCTGGCCTGTCGGGGGCGACAAATGTTTTGCTTCAAATAGATAAGTTAATTCTTGTGGTCAGTAACGCTAGTACCCTCGAGAAGATACCTCCATTCCTTGAGTGCCAAAATTATGGCCAGTAATTTCCTGTTGCCAATTTCATAATTCCATCTGGCCTGTCGGGGGAGACAAACGTTTTGCTTCAGATAGATAAGTTAAATTCTTGTGGTCAGTAATGCTAGTACCCTCGAGAAGATGCCTCCATTCCTTGAGTGCCAAAATTATGGCCAGTAATTTCCTGTTGCCAATTTCATAATTGCACTCCGCTGGAGACAATTTCTTAGAGAAGAAAACGCACGGATGCAAGGAACCGTCATGCGTAGGAGGTTGAGACAAGAAGGCACCTACTCCAGTCTCAGATGCATCGACCTCAAGAACGAAAGGCAGGGCAGGGTTAGGATGAGCCAGAACTGGAGCGGCAGCAAAGGCAGTCTTAAGACTATCAAAGGCCTTAATGGCAGTAGGTGACCAATGGAGTGGATCATTCTCTTTACGAGTCATGTCTGTGATAGGTTTGACCAAGGAAGAAAAGTTTTTAATAAACTTTCTATAGTAATTGGTGAACCCCATAAAACGTTGAATAGACGAAGACCAACTGGGCGATGCCACTGCAGAACTGCAGACAACTTGTCAGGATCCATGGAGAACCCTGCAACAGAGATAACATAACCTAGGAAGGTTACTTAAGTCTGATGGAACTCACATTTCTCGAGTTTACAAAACAGGCCATTTTCACAAAGTCTCTGAAGAACCCGTGTAACATCAGAACGATGAGCCTCAAGTGTGGGTGAGTGTATTATCTCGTAGGACATCATTAATAAATTCCTGGAAAACAGCAGGAGCATTACATAGGCCAAAGGGCATTACAAGATACTCATAATGCCCGCTCCTGGTGTTAAATGCTGTTTTCCATTCGTGGCCCACCTTGATCCTAACGAGATTGTACGCTCCTCTCAAATCAATAGCACTGGAGTCAACAAGAGCCTGGGTGACTATGGAGGAGTCCACCCAGGAAAGGACAACCGTGACCAAAGGTTTCTCCTTTAGCGGTTCCGGGCACGAGGATAAACCACCCAAGGTCTTCCCCTGACAGGACCTTAGGTGTGAGACTTCAAAAGGTGGCTCTGTAACCCACAATAGAGGCAGAGCCCCTCCCTCCTCCTAAAGGCCCTCTCCGCCGCAGAGAGACGCGTGAATCCCAACTGCATCGGCTCAGCAGTACCTGGTGACTCTGGACCAGGAGGCATGGGAGGAGAGGGAGGCATGGGTGGGAACGAACACGTAGGAGACATTGGAACAGGAGGCTTCCGCAAGCGCTCCTTGAAAGAGGGCCTCTCTTTGAGTCTGATGTCAATTAGGATCAAAAAAGACACCAAAGCCTTGAGATCCTCTGGTAAATCTCTGGCAGCAACTTCATCTTTAATCGCATCAGAGAGCCCATGAAAGAGGGCGGCAACAAGGGCTTCATTGTTCCAACCTATCTCTGCGGCAAGCATACGGAACTCAATAGCATACTGAGCAACAGATCTTGTATCTTGCTGAATGGACATGAGTCATTTAGCAGCAGAGGAGGAGCGAGCCGGAACATCAAATACCCTTCGAAAGGAGGCCACAAATTCAGGGTAATTTGAAATCACAGGTTTATTAGTCTCCCACAAGGGATTAGCCCAGGCAAAAGCTGTGTCAGAGAGTAACGAGATGAGAAATCCCACCTTAGCTCTGTCAGAGGGAAACGCCTGAGGTAACATCTCAAAGTAAATGCCCACCTGGTTCAAAAACCCCTGCACTGAATAGGATCACCTCCATATCGCTGAGGTAGAGGTGCAGAACTGGACATGCTCCTGGTAGGACTAGGTGCAGCAGCGGAAACATGAGCAGCCATAACTTGCGGAACACTTTGGTCCAAATGTGCAGTGCGAGTCAGCAGGGTTTGCAGGGCTAGTGCAAATTGATCCAAGCCGTGATCCTGTTCATCCATCCTGGAAATGATGGTAGGTAAATGTGGATTATTAGCACCATCAGAATTCATGGCCCTTGCGTAATGTCAGGGTGCCAGGAATCAGACTGAGACGAGAAGTGCAAATATAATCACACCTTTATTAATAGCAAAAAATAATTTAAAAAAATCCACAAGTCAAATAACAAGCCAGGAGTCAAAACCAGAGCTGGTAGTTAGACGAGCCAAGTCAGGAGCCAAAGCGAGTAGTCAGATGAGCCGAGTCAGGAGCCAAAGCGAGTAGTCAGACGAGCCGGAATCAGGAACAAGGAGAACAGCAGAGTCAGGAACAAGCCAGGGATCAGGAACCAGGAGGGACGTCAGACACCCAGGTAATACACAGGAACAGGAACTCTCACAAACAGGTCTGAGACAATGCAAGGGCAAAGCATACTGAACAGAGGCCCTTTAAATAATAAGTGATGACATCACAATTGTGACACCGCAACCTGTCTCACATGGATGATGTACACCAGTCTGGCCATAAAAGGGCATGCAGGAAATGAGCAGCATCACACACTATGCACCAGAGTCAGCAAGAGAGGTGAGTAGAATGGCTGCCAGCAGCACATGGCAAACAAAGCAGGGAAAAAACCCTGACAGCACCCTCCCCTCAATGACCCCTCCCCCCGTTGGAGGACAAAAGGCTTATTAGGGAAACAGGCATGGAAGGCACGGAGGAGGGCAGGAGCATGAACATCAGAGGAGGGAACCCATAAACGCTCCTCCAGACCGTAACCCTTCCAGTGAACCAAATACTGTACGTGGCCCATGGACATACGAGAGTCAATAATGATGCTGACCTCATATTCTTCATGGTTGTCAACAAAGATAGGATGGGGACGAGGCAACACAGTGGTAAACTGATTACAAACCAATGGTTTCAAGAGGGAGACATGAAAAACATTGGAGATGCGCAATGCAGGAGGAAGGTCAAGAGCGTAGGCCACAGGATTGACCCGTCGGAGTATTCAAAAAGGACTAACATAATGGGGAGCCAGTTTTTTGGAAGGCACATGAAGGTTCAAGTTGCGGGGGGACAGCCAAACCCTGTCACCAACCTGGTAGGAAGGTGCGGGCAGATGCCTATGATCAGCCTGGAACTTTTGGCGCTGCATAGAACAATGAAGGCAATCCTGAATCTGCACCCATGTGGAACAGAGTTGCCGGAGATGCTCCTCCAAAGCCAGAATACCCTGAGACATGAATTAATTGGGCAACAAGGATGGTTGAAACCCATAATTCACCATGAACGGGGATAACTTGGAGGAAGCATTAATAGCACTATTACGAGCAAACTCTGCCAAGATAACAGACCAATTATTGTGGTGATCTGAGACATAGCAACGGAGGAACTGTTCCAGAGCTTGATTAGACAGTTCCGCAGCCCCATTGGATTGAGGGTGATATGCCGAGGAGAAGGAAAGCTGGATCCCCATTTGAGCACAAAAGGAACGCCAAAATCTGGAGACAAACTGGCTTCCCCAGTCCGACACTATCTCCTTGGGTAACCCATGTAAACGGAAGACCTCCCGGGCAAAAATTGAAGCAAGTTTCTGAGCAGTAGGCAGCGTCTTCAAGGGAATGCAATGTGACATTTTAGAAAAACGGTCAAGCACCATAAGGATAACAGTATTGCCGTTGGAAACAGGGAGCTCAACAATGAAGTCCGTGGAAAGATGTGTCCAAGGATGCTCACCATTAGCAATAGGTTGAAGAAGACCCACAGGAAGACATTGAGGAGTCTTATTCTGTGCACAAGAAAGTAGAAAGAATGGGACAGGCGCAGCCTGACTCAAGTGAAATACAATTTATTTGAACAGTAAGTGCACAAGACAAGTGGTCTTGTCTCGGTTTAATTATGTGATCTCCTACCTGCCTGGTAGGAGATCACATAATTATCATATTCTAAGACTATCTGCATTAACACTGCATCCACTGACACCACTTGGAAGGTGTTTTCAACAAGTACAGTATGATTTTTTGCGGCAGTCTTCACCTTGGAAATTGCTTTAACACATGCTTTGAATGTTTTTATGTTTGTAAGTAGCCACTTGTCTTGTGCACTTACTGTTCAAATAAATTGTATTTCACTTGAGTCAGGCTGCGCCTGTCCCATTCTTTCTACTTTCAGTTCTTCTTTGATGCGATCCACGGACATCCATTACCTGTCACAGGCAGCAACTGATCACCCTTGAACCCGGAAGGAGAAAACTCGCAACGCTGAGCTAAACAGCTTGAACCATCTCTCCTGCAGCTCAAAGGAGAAACACCGGCTCTTTCACCCCCATAGAAGTTCCAGGACCGTAAGCGCCAAATTTTTGGCTCTCTTTGCCTAACTGTATTCTTATTCTGTGCACAAACTGAGCAGGAGGCAACACACGCAGCAACATAAGAATGAAGACCTGGCCACCACAATTGTCAAGTGACAGACCAAATCATTTGGTTCTTGCCTGGGTGACCTGCAGCTTTAGGATAGTGGTAAGTTTCCAAAAGTTTAGTTTGAAGATTCTCAGGAACAAAACACTTTCCACTAGGTTTCTCAGGAGGTGCATTGGTTGGTGCAGCCAGGATCTCCTCCCCCAAGGAGGAAGTCAAATTAGTACATATGGTAGCCAAAATATGGTCAGGAGGTATAACTGGAGTAGGTACAGACTGCTCCTTGGACAGAGGTAAAAATTGTCGAGAGAGGGCATCAGCCCTAACATTCTTACTACCAGGCAGGTAGGAGATCACATAATTAAACCGAGACAAAAATAACGCCCATCTGGCCTGTCAGGGCAACAAAATTTTTGCTTCAGATAGATAAGTTAAATTCTTATGGTCAATAAGAATGAGCACTGGTACGCTAGTACCCTCAAGAAGATGCTTCCATTCCTTGAGTGCCAAAATTATGGCCAGTAATTCCCTGTCGCCAATTTCATAATTGCACTCCGCTGGAGACAATTTCTTAGAGAATAAACCGCACGGATGCAAGGAACCGTCAGGTGTAGGACGTTGAGACAAGAGGGCACCTACTCCAGTCTCAGACGCATCGACCTCAAGAACGAAAGGCAGGGCAGGGTTAGGATGAGCCAGAACTGGAGCGGCAGCAAAGGCAGTCTTAAGACTATCAAAGGCCTTAATGGCAGTAGGTGACCAATGGAGTGGATCATTCTCTTATGGGTCATGTCTGTGATAGGTTTGAGCTCCAAAAAACGTTGAATAGACCGAAGACCAACTGGGCAAGGCCACTGCAGAACTGCAGACAACTTGTCAGGATCCATGGAGAACCCTGCAACAGAGATAACATAACCTAGGAAGGTTACTTGAGTCTGATGGAACTCACATTTCTCGAGTTTACAAAACAGGCCATTCTCATGTAGTCTCTGAAGAACCCATGTAACATCAGAACGATGAGCCTCAAGCGTGGGTGAGTGTATGAGGATGTCGTCAAAATATACCACAACACACTGTTGCAACATATCTCGTAGGACATCATCAATAAATTCCTGGAAAACAGCAGGAGCATTACATAGGCCAAAGGGCATTACAAGATACTCATAATGCCCGCTCCTGGTGTTAAATGCTGTTTTCCATCCGTGGCCCTCCTTGATCCTAATGAGATTGTAGCGCTCCTCTCAAATCAAGTTTAGAAAAGACCGTAGCACCAGAGTCAACAAGAGCCTGGGTGACTATGGAGTAGTCCACCCAGGAAAGGACAAACCGTGACCAAAGGTTTTTCCTTTGGCAGTTCCGGGGACGAGGATAAACCACCCAAGGTCTGCCCCCCGACAGGACCTTAGGTGTGAGCGTTTTTTCCGGCCGGTGTAGGACAAGACTTCAAAAGGTGACCCTGTAACCCACAATAGAGGCAGAGCCCCTCCCTCCTCCTAAAGGCCCTCTCCGCTGTGGAGAGTTGCGTGAATCCCAACTGCATCGGCTCAGCAGTACCTGGTGACTCGGACCAAGAGGCATGGGAGGCGAGGGAGGCATGGGTGGGAACGAACACGTAGGAGACAACGGAACAGGAGGCTTCCGCAAGCGCTCCTTGAAAGAGGGCCTCTCTCTGAGTCTGATGTCAATTAGGATAAAAAAAGACACCAAAGCCTCGAGATTCTCTGGTAAATCTCTGGCAGCAACTTCGTTTTTAATCGCATCAGAGAGCCCATGAAAGAAGGCGGCAACAAGGGCTTCATTGTTCCAACCTACCTCTGCGGCAAGCATACGGAACACAATGGCATACTGAGCAACAGATCTCGTACCTTGCTGAATGGACATGAGTCGTTTAGCAGCAGAAGAGGAGCGAGTCGGAACATCAAATATCCTTCGAAAGGAGGCCATAAATTCAGGGTAATTTGAAATCACAGGTTTATTAGTCTCCCACAAGGAATTAGCCCAGGCAAGAGCTGTGTCAGAGAGTATTGAGATGAGAAATCCCACCTTAGATGGGAAACGCCTGAGGTAACATCTCAAAGTAAATGCCCACCTGGTTCAAAAATCCCTGCACTGAATAGGATCATCTCCATATCGCTGAGGTAGAGGTGTAGAACCGGACATGCTCCTGGTAGGACTAGGGTCAGCAGCGGAAACAGGAGCAGCCATAACTTGCGGAACACTTTGGTCCAAATGTGCAGTGCGAGTTAGTATGGTTTGCAGGGCTAGTGCAAATTGATCCAAGCGGTGATCCTGTTCATCTATCCTGGAAATTATGGTAGGTAAAGGTGGATTATTAGCACCATCAGGATTCATGGCCCTTGCGTAATGTCAGGGTGCCAGTAATCAGACTGAGACGAGAAGTGCAAAAATAATCACACCTTTATTAATAGCAAAAAATAATTTAAAAATCCACAAGTCAAATAACAAGCCATGAGTCAAAACCAGAGCTGGTTTTCAGACGAGCCGAGTCAGGAGCCAAAGCGAATAGTCAGACGAGCCGGAATCAGGAACAAGGAGAACAGCAGAGTCAGGAACAAGCCAGGGATCAGGAACCAGGAGGGACGTCAGAAAGCCAGGTAATACACAGGAACAGGAACTCTCACAAACATGTCTGAGACAATGCAAGGGCAAAGTATACTGAAAAGAGGCCCTTTAAATAATAAGTGATGACATCACAATTCTGAGACTGCAACCTGTCTCACATGGATGATGTACACCAGTCTGGCCATAAAAGGGCATGCAGGAAATGAGCAGCATCACACACTCTATGCACCAGAGTCAGCAAGAGAGGTGAGTAAAATGGCTGCCAGCAGCACATGGCAAACAAAGCAGGGAAAAAACCCTGACAGCTGTACAGAAAAACTTGCCTATCTGTATAGGATGGCTGTTCATATTTTCTGGTACATCATAACTAAGGTTGAGGGAAATACCTCACATTCATAGAGAAGAAGCTCTTTTTTTCTCATATATAACTGCCGGCTCACTTTTTACTGATTGCAAACAGCAGAAATCAGCTATTGAAAAAGGGGCATTTGCAATGGGATTCCAGCAATATCTAGTTACACCCCTGGAGGCACCTACAATTAGAAGGCAGAAAATTAAGTGTTCATAGGGCCAGATCACAAGTTGCACGCTATTTTATTTTTTTGGTCACTGGCTAATTTCGCTCAAAGTAAATATTTAACGTGGGTGGGTTATTGCACGCATTACAAGTTGAAAGTAAAAAGTTAGTGCAAGAGCGAAAGATTGGACACACTAGCGTCTGGACTGCCTTAACTTCTTCCTCCCCATAGGCTTTAATGGATGGGCTGTCTTAAAAAAAAAACTGTATCACTCGCAAACTAACCTGACACCGCATTAGATCAACAGCACTAAAGTCAAAGGTAGTTATGAGTACTTTACATTCATATAGAAGAAAATTTTCTTTATATATATATATATATACTATATATATACAGTGAATACAGTGAAAATATATATATATATATATATATAGTTTTTTTTGTAAAATATAAGCTATTCATCTATATGTATGTATGTTTATATATACATAGATAGATAGAGGTTAGCTAGATAGACTGTAAATTGGAATGTAAATTATTCATAACTACCTTCGGCTTTAGCTCTGTTTCAAGGTATTTAACTGGAAAGGGCTCCAAAGTGTATGTGTGTATATATGTATAAACAGTGCTCAGTATAAATGAGTACACCCTTTTAAAAAGTAAGATTTTAATCAATATCTCAATGAACACAAGAACAATTTCCAGAATTTGACAAAATTTAGTTTTATAGAACATTTGTTTAGCTCATAACAGGAAAGTAAGGTTAATAATATAACTTAGATTACAAAATCTTCAGGTTTACTCAAAGTAAGTGATGCACAAATGAATACACCCCACAACAAAAACTACTACCGTAGATACTCGAGTATAACGCAAGATTTTTTGAGACATAAAATAAGATACAAATTGGAAGGGTCACGGTGTATTTGAGACATTTCATTTCATCTGATTTTTAAGATGTGCACTAAACATGTCCCAAACATTATCAAGTCAGAATTTCACTCACTTCAGTCATTCTATCCTGCATGGCTGATGGCATAAAACTGAAACCACTGATTATTTTTAAGCGAAAAACTCTGCTGAAAAAATGCGATATTCCATCTAGTGTCATCGTTAGAGCTCAACCAAAAGGCTGGATGGACGAAGATAGAGTGAAATTCTGGCTTGTTAATGTTTGGTGCCATCGACCTGGCAGTCTGTGGCGCAAAAGAGCATTACTGGTGTGGGACATGTTTAGTGCACATCTTAAAGACAGCATCAAATCAGCTGTCAGCAATGAGTGCACTGACATTGCCGTTATTCCAGGTGGATTGACATCGCAACTTCAAACCCTCAATGTTTGTCTAAACAAGCCATTTAAAGACAGACTTTGCCAGATGTGGGCGATTAGATATGCTCTGATACTGGGTAACAACAACCAAGTCTGGCCTACCTCAGAGACCACATATCACTGTTGTTTGTCGTTGGGTTAAAGACGCCTGGGAATCAATGCCGCCAGAAATGATCCAGAAATCCTTCCGCAATGCCATCGATGGGACCGAAGATGATGAAAATTTGGAGGATGAGACAGAGGATACTGTTGATCCTTATCTGGATACTGCAGAATCTCAAGATGACATAATTGCACTGTTTGCAGAAGAGGATTCGGACACTGACTTCGAATGATTTTAATTAATGAACTGCAAACAATATTCAGTAACGGTAGGCCTACTCGGTAGTTAGTTACTGGTATTTACTATATTCTTTTGTTACTGTTTACAGTATGTTACAATTACGATATGTACCATAAAATTGTGTTTTCATTCTTTGATATTAAAATTATATACTATTTGCCTCCGTAAAATTGTGTTTTCCATTCTTTGATAATAAAATGTATACTTTTTTGCTCCTCGTGTTATAATCGCGTCTTGAACTTTTCTCCCATTTCCATAATAAATAGCTATCCCTTCGTGTTATACACGAGTGGCGTTATACTCGGGTATCTACGGTACATCTAGTATTTTGTATGACCTCCATGATTTGTAAGGACAGCACCAAGTCTTCTAGGTATGGAATAAACAAGTTGGTGACATATTGCAACACCTATCTTTTTCCATTCTTCAAAAACGACTTCTTTTAGAGCCTGGATGCTGGATGGAGAGTGATGATCAACTTGTCTCTTCAGAATACCCCATAGGTGTTCGATTGGGTTCAGATCAGGAGACATACTTGGCCACTGCATCACTTTCACCCAGTGGCCTTAGATGTGTGTTTTGGATCATTGTCATGTTGGAGTGATGGTAGCATCTTCTCTTTCAATATAGAGCAGTACATCTGTGAATTCATGATACCATCAATGAAATGCAATAATTAATATTAAAATACCTTATCTAACTTAGTAGCAGATGACATGTAATTCAAGGGTCAATGTGGTATTTGTTTATGAAATGATGTGACTGATAGAGTGAGAAATTTCACAAAATAAATTCTTGCACAAATGCAAGAAGGTACACATTATTGTAGCTGGAGGATATTATGTTGGCATTTTAGGATACAGTAGAAGGGATCAGCAAAATGCTAGAAGAAATTTAGATGCTGCTTCAAATATTCCCAGTGGATTCCAAAAAATCATAGACACTTTCTATCTTCTGATGTATATATTCTGCCTATATATTTCTATATTAATGGTGCATTTAACTATGGTATGTACAGTAATGCTGGAATACGTTTTTGGGTTTCTGCTTGGACTCCTCATGCATGGCTTTTAGTTTGAACCACATATTTTTTTTTTTAATATATAATATTTCTGTTTTTCACTTCCTAATACGTCTTTTTTCAACATTGGAATAATCACCATGGAAACGGTAACCCTATTATTTTTAAAAAAAAGATCAGATTGGATATTGGAAAAGTTAACTATACAATGCAAGGATAGCATCATTGTGGTGATCAAAATCCCCCCCAACCACAAGTTAACTAAATATTGACAACAAAACAAATCACATCAAATTTAACACCCAAAGGCACTTATAAAATGCTTAATACCCACAGATTGACAGATAAGACAATGTAATAAACAATAACAATATCAGCCACAGATATGTGCATGCTTGGATCTGGAAAAAAAAAATGGTGCTGCCCATGCCAACAACGGAGGCAGACATTTTTTAAATATGATCAAATGTGCAAAACTGATAATGAACATGTCATCATCATTAATTAAATGTAAAAACATGAACAAGATATCAACAGCTGGGACTTGCAGAGAGGGAGGAGACTGTCAAGAGATGAGAGAATGATGGACCAGCAGAATGAGTGGCCTTGTCAGTTGGTGAGAGCGGAAAGATTGGAATCCTAGTATTAGGCCAAAATATGCGGGGTGCCTAAGGCCTCACTTAAGCAGGTGGCCTCAAAGTCAGGGCTTAATCAGCCAGACTCTTCCTCCATCTTCTTTCTCCTTCCTCTAAAAAAGCCATTATAGTAGATAAATTACATGCTCTAAACCGTTAATAAGATGCTCTAATTTCTGCTAAATATGTGGTGTTTTGAAAAAGAAACAGTTTCAATTTAAATTGAAAATATATAGTACACACACACATATTGATTTTTTGTGTACTATGTGTATGTTTAGTGTGTGCATCTAGTGTGTATATGTGTGCATGCATGTGTAGTGTGTGTTTCTATAGTGTATGATGGTGTTTTCAGTGTATGAGTGTTATGTTTGTGGGTGTAAGTTTAATATGTAGTTTATGAGTGTAGTGTGCTTATGCATATGTCTAAGTGTAGTATGTGTTTTCAGTATACTAGTGTAGCATGTGTGAGTGTAGTGTATGAGTGTAGTGTGTAAGTGTAATATGTGTTTGTAGCCTATGAGGGTAGTGTCTGTGTGCGTTTGTGTATGCGTGTATATGTAGTATGTGTTTGAAGTGTATTAGTGTAGCATGTGTGAGAGTAGTGTGTGTTTGTAGTGTATGAGTGTAGTGTGTATGCATGTGTGCATTTGTGTGTATGCATGTGCGTGTATTAATGTAGCATGTGTGAATGTAGTGTGTATGCGTGTGTGAGTGAAATATATGTTTGTAGTGTATGAGTGTAGTATCAGTGGGCGTTTGTGTGTATACATGTATGTATAATTTATATTTGCAGTGTATTAGTGTAGGACGTGTGAGTGTAGTATGTGTTTGTAGTGTGTAAGTGCAGTGTGTATGCATGTATAAGCATAATATGTGTTTGTAGCGTATGAGTGTAGGGTCTGTGTGCGTATGTGTGTAGTGTATTAGTGTAGAATGTGTGAGTATAATGTGTTTGTAGTGTCTGTGTGTATGCATGTGCGTTTAGTGTATGTCTCTAGCTATTTGTATAGCATGTTTGAGTGTAGTGTGTGAGTGTAGTGTGTATTTGTATGGGTGTTATATGTATGTGTATATAATGTATGTGCTATTCAATAGTTTGTAAGGTATCTTAAGATGTTTGTCTCCTTCTGTCAAGGAGACTTCATAAAATACTTTCACCACCCAAAGACACGTTTGTAACTCATTTAAATGCAAGAAACAAAATATTTTCTGGAAACGAAAGTCAAATAGCTATTTAGTATGTTTGGATGTTTTTGTGTACTAAATTCTCTTTGGCTGCCACAGTCTTAAAAGGTACAAAAAGACATCTGAAGGAGAGAATGAGGAAGGTACAAGTCTGATCTGATATCGTACTGTAACTTCTTGTAATTCAATTTATTAGGTATGAGCTGTTTTCTGTATTGAGCAATATGGTGATCCTGGCAATCACTATGATTAATAAGTCATGTAAAGTCACACCAAATATCCTTCACTTTTATTATTACAGTGACTCTGGGAAAAGTACATTTTGCCCCAGGACAAATTGATGAAATTTAGTAAGCTACATTAGTTATTATATAAAATGGTGTTCTCAACTTGAGTGACTCTAGGTATCTTTGAAAATAAGGTCATCATCTACTTTAAAAATGTCACAGTCTTAAACATTTCTGTCTCTCTTGTTGATACACGCTGGCTCTTCTATCTAATCTCAGCAAAATATATGAGAGGTGTTTTGTTGTTATTGTTACTGAGTGACTATTGCCATCTAGTGGCTAAATAAGATTACTACATGCCAATAATGTTACTGGATGTTATTTCCCAGTATCTGCAATATTACTGATTTATAAACAATTAGAATTATAGAGATAAAAAAATGAGTCACTGGCAAAATTTTAGTATTCAGCATTTTTTGCTAAACGAATGCAGAGTATGACTGGAGGCAGCGGCATTTGTTTTGGCCCTGGATTTATCAGTCTGAAAGTGCAACACACAAAGATCTGGATTTGCACTGGTCTCTGAGTATAGCTCTTTCACACTGATGTATCCAGTGCCGGAATAAAATCTGCTGCCTGTAGCCCATGCCTAAAAAAATCCTGAAATTTTTCCCATGCCTAAAAAATATTATTCTCTCCCTTGCTGACAGCAAAAAGAAAACTTCAACAAAAGATGCTACTTTATGGAGATATGAAAAGAAAAGGGATTTATTACATGTATTGGACCGTTTTAATCCACTAGTACCATTAAATAATAAATAGTTAAAAACTAAGGCTGGATTTACATTGCTGGGGTAACAACAAGGCCACAAAGCATTAACCTACTCTTTCCTTTACACAAGCACATGAAAAGTTAATTAGGAGTTATAAATATTCCTACCTCATATTTAAAGGGACATACAACCCAGAATTTCTCTTTCATCATTTAGATAGATAATACAATTAACAAATGTGATTCATTCTCTAAAGATCCTTTTGTTGAAAGAACAGCAATGCACTACTGGGAGCTAGCTGAGCACATCAGGTGATCCAATCGCAAGAGGCGTGTATGTGTAGTCATCAATCAGTAGTTAGCTCCCAGTTGCTGCTCTTGAGCCTACATAGGTATACTTTTCAATAAAAGATGTCAAGAAACTAAAACTGGGTTTTATGTCCCTTTTAATTTAACAGTTAGCACCTTGGTAGTTTTTAGAAGAAAGTAAGTATTTCATACTATGTTGCTTAATAACTCAAATCAAATTCAAACAGTTTGGAAAGCAGCACTCTGTAAAGGGCACGGAACCCTGGGTCAGCCACCTCCAAATTGTACACAAGCAAATAAAGCTGCGTTCCAGACGCCAAATTTTCTCAAAAAGGGACCTTTATTGTTTCATGGCAGGGTCCAAAGTATAAAAAATAGACAAAGTTTTGGGCCTACCATCAGCCCTTAGTCATGTCTCATGACTAAGGTCTGATTGTATGCCCGAAACGTTGTCTATTTGTTACACTTTGGACCCTGCCATGAAACAATAATGGTCACTTTTTGAGAAAATTTGGCGGCTGGAACGCACCTTTATTTGCTTGCTTAATAACTTTAACCCAGTGGTAAAAAAAAGGCTTGATTTGCGCATGCCACCTTCACCTGTGATTGCATCAACCGTACTAGACACACGACTATATTTAAACAGATATAATAAACTATTAAAGTTGCATCTCTGTCAAACTCCTATATTTAGTTTATATATTTTTCTTAAAGGTTTAACGTTATTGTATTTGTATAATTAGAAATGTTTTTATTAATTTAATATATAATATTTTAGTATTATTTCAATAAATGCATCTTTTTTTCTATATCTAAACATAATTTTTACATATCCACAAGACTTTATTATTTATATTTGTGTGTTTAACAAAAGGCCATATTAAGAGTGGCACAATAACTGTTTAGCGCAAGTGATATTGGGTTTATCGTGGCTGTTTGCGCACATCGGTTGAAAGTAAATGCAAATGTGTGAGCACAATTGTGATTTATGCTAGAATGATTACCGTGACTTTAGAGCTCTGGTTAACTGTTACTCCAGTCAAAAAAAGTGTTACAAAACACATCAAAATTACATTTAAAAGTAAAGTTACACTCATAACACCACCATCTAATAATTATTAAAATAAAAAAAAAATGCATAAAAATTTTATAAGATATGACATGTGACAGCCATCAACCAATCAGACTCATATACGTATACATTGTGAATAATTGCACATGCTCAGTAGTAGCTAACGACTCACAAAGTGTGCAAATAAAAAGTCTGTACACAATTTCATAATGGAAGTAAATTAGTCTCTTAAAATTGCATATTCTATCTGAATCATGAAAGTTGAATTTTTACTTTAGTGTTCATTTCATTAATACAAGTTGTAAAGGGCATTCCCTTTATTCCCAGTGGAGAAAGACAAAAATATTCCATTAATGATAGAATACAGCAAGCTGAAAGTTGTTAATGGGCTCAGTATAAACTGAGTACACATTTTCTTTTTGGCATCAACAGAAGTAAAAAAACAACCTTAAACTGCCGAAATTTGGCAAGCACAAACTTAAAATCTGACAGCTTTGTAAACTACCAGATGTTGTTATATTTGTTTGGCAACCCTATTAACAGCTATGAGGTAGACATAAACGCGTAACATCAGCAATGTAAACTCAATCTAAATTTTTTTTAAATTGATAAATAAAAAATGGTTTAATCAATCTGTACTAGATTGTTAATATTGCAATGTTTGGTAGCTAGCTATATGCAAGACAAATTATAAGATGACAGATCCAAAATAAGTCTTTATAGCTTACAATTGTACAATTGTTTTTCGAAGGGTTATATTGGTCTTTAGTAACTGTGTAAGAGTCACTAGTGTAATGATACCTGATGTGCAAGATTTAGTCCTCAATTATAACGTACAGTTTTAGGAGCCGAATAATCAAGCACCGGAAACAGCAGTTATGAATAATCAGCCGAATAATCAATAGGAGCCGAATAATCAAGCACCGGAAACAGTAGTTATGAAGCAGCGGTCTAAAGACCGCTGCTCCATAACTTGTCCACTGCCTCTGAGGTTGCAGTCTTCAATTCGCCCCATCCTATACGATTGGGCTGATTGACAGCGAATCTGCAGGGGGCGGCATTGCACAAGTGGTTCACCAGAACTGCTTGTGCAATGATAAATGCCGACAGCACATGCTGTCGGCATTAATCGATGTGTGGCGGACATGATACGCTACATCGTATCCTGTCCGTTCACACTTTGGTAAATTGGCCCCCATGTATTTGGTAAATTGGCCCCCATCCCTCCAGTTAACTATTTCATATACCTGAAATGAGTGTGTAGAAATTATATCAGTATATCTACTCATAATTGGTATTTTTTTTTTAAATAATACCTTTCTTTGGTTTATTTATTGCAATCCAAATTTTAGGAAGCAGATAATATTAGAATTTTTTTAAAAAAAATAATGGGCCCTCATGTTGCTAAGTCAAAATGAATTGCTTTGAAAATAACATTTTAAGGGATGCTTTAAAGGTTTTTTATTCAGGCATCACAATATTGTCAACCATGTTGGTTATAGCAACAAAGGAAAAATGAAAGTATCCTCAGAAAAATATTCCTTACCCCTAGACGACGTTAGGACGTTCCATGCCGTCCAAAAAAAAAGCACTCGGCTTTAACACTGTTACGTGGAATATGCTAGCTTTTTTGCCCTCTTGCTCCCTCCTGCTTCTAGGAAACGAATAATAATCGGACTGGGGGACGTGCTTAGCATAGTATACTAGGCATTCCCTCATGATCTGATCCCAGGGTTGAAGTCATCGACAATCATGTGACTTCCTGTTTCCTGCAAATGTTTACTTCTGAACTTCATTCTTATTGTGAACATTTATCCCGTCATCAAGGGGTTAAAAAGTATCTGAAATAATCTCTAAAATATAAATATTTCCATAAAAATCAATTTGACAACGATTGGCATTGCATAAAATATATTGCAATTAGGGTTGCTAGGTGTCGAGTGTTCAACTAGACAATCCAGTATTTTACCAGGCTGTCCAGCAAAGCAAAATATACACTTAAAGGGACAGGCTAGTCAAAAATAAACTTTCATGATTCAGATAGCGAATGTGATTTTAAACAACTTTCCAATTTACTTTTATCATCAAATTTGCTTTGCTCTCATGGTATTCTTTGTGGAAAGCTAAACCTAGGTTGGCTCATATGCTAAGTTCTAAGCCATTGAATTACCTAATTTCTCAGTGAACTTTGACAGTTAGACACTGCTAGTTCATGTGTTTCATATAGATAACATTGTGCTTACTCCCGTAGAGTTATTTAAGAGTCTGCACTGAATAGCTAAACTGCTTGTTTGTCAAAAGAACTGAGATAAGGAGGCAGTCTGCAAAGGCTTAGATACAAGGTAATTACAGAGATAAAAAGTATATTAATATAACAGTGTTGGTTATGCAAAGCTGGGGAATGGGTAATAAAGGGATTAGCTGTCTTTTTTATACAATACAAATTCTGGAGTAGACTGTCCCTTTAAATGTCCAGTATTTTTAAAGTCCCCTAAAAGCCAGCTAAATATGAAGTGTGTTCTATCTCTCTATGCATTACAAATATGTTTAATAAAATAAGTAACACTGTGTATATATTATTATATGTGTTACAGGCAGCCACGTGGGTGTTAAATCAATGCTCTCTGTGTGTGTGTGTGTGTGTGTGTGCTCCTGGCAGACAAGGGGGTCAAATCACTGCTAAGTATGTGTTACCGGCAATCAAGGGGACTGCTCTGTTGTTAAAAATATACAGTCATGGTGGCATAAAGGGTGAGGCCTAAGGTTAAGCTTTTAGGTGGATATTGTGTGACCCTCATCTGTCATCTGTGCCCAGTCACCTATAGGTCATCTGGTACTGCTGGCAACCCTAATTGCAATGTATTTAATAAATAAAAACAGAATTTATGCTTACCTGATAAATTTCTTTCTCTTGTGATGTATCAAGTCCACGGATTCATCCATACTTGTGGGATATTCTCGTTCCCAACAGGAAGTGGCAGAGAGAGCACCCACAGCAGAGCTGTCTATATAGCTCCTCCCCTAGCTCCGTCCCCTCCAGTCATTCGACCGAAGGCTAGGAAGAAAAAGGAGAAACTATAGGGTGCAGTGGTGACTTAAACAGACAGGGTGGCCCGTGGACTCGATACATCACAAGAGAAAGAAATTTATCAGGTAAGCATAAATTATGTTTTCTCTTGTAAGATGTATCGAGTCCATGGATTCATCCATACTTGTGGGATAGCAATACCAAAGCTTTAGGACACGGATGAAGGGAGGGAAAAGACAGGTACCTTAAACGGAAGGCACCACTGCTTGTACAACCTTTCTCCCAAAAATAGCCTCCGAAGAAGCAAAAGTATCGAATTTGGAAAATTTGGAAAAAATATGAAGCGAAGACCAAGTCGCCGCCTTACAAATCTGTTCAACAGAAGCCTCATTTTTAAAAGCCCATGTGGAAGCCACTGCTCTAGTAGAATGAGCAGTAATTCTTTCAGGAGGCTGCTGGCCAGCAGTCTCATAAGCCGAACGGATGATGCTTTTCAGCCAAAAGGAAAGAGAGGTAGCCGTAGCCTTTTGACCTCTCCGTTTACCAGAGTAAACAACAAACAATGAAGATGTTTGACAGAAATCTTTAGTTGCTTGTAAGTAGAACTTTAAAGCATGAACCACATCAAGATTGTGCAACAGACGTTCCTTCTTTGATAAAGGATTAGGACACAGAGAAGGAACAACAATCTCCTGATTGATATTCCTATTAGAAACAACCTTAGGAAGAAACCCAGGTTTGGTACGCAAAACCACCTTATCTGCATGGAAAATAAGGTAAGGTGAGTCACACTGTAAAGCAGATAACTCAGAAACTCTTCAAGCTGAAGAGATAGCTACTAAAAACAAAACTTTCCAAGATAGAAGCTTAATATCTATGGAATGCATAGGTTCAAACGGAACCCCTTGAAGAACTTTCAGAACCAAGTTTAGGCTCCATGGTGGAGCAACAGGTTTAAATACAGGCTTGATCCTGACCAAGGCCTGACTAAACTCTTGAACGTCTGGGACATCTGCCAGACGTTTGTGTAAAAGAATAGACAAAGCAGATATTTGTCCCTTTAAGGAACTAGCTGATAATCCCTTCTCCAATCCTTCTTGGAGAAAGGAAAAAATTCTAGGAATCCTAATCTTACTCCATGAGTAACCCTTGGATTCACACCAACAAAGATATTTGCGCCAAATCTTATGATAGATTTTCCTGGTGACAGGCTTTCTAGCCTGAATCAGGGTATCAATGACTGACTCAGAGAAACCACGCTTTGATAGAATCAGGCATTTAATCTCCAAGCAGTCAGATGCAGAGAAATTAGATTTGGATGCTTGAACGGACCTTGGATTAGAAGGTCCTGCCTCATTGGCAGAGTCCACGGTGGAACAGATGACATGTCCACCAGGTCTGCATACCAAGTCCTGCGTGGCCACACAGGCGCTATCAGAATCACCAAAGCTCTCTCCTGCTTGATTCTGGCAACCAGATGTGGGAGGAGAGGAAATGGTGGAAATACATAAGCCAGATTGAAGGACCAGGGCACTGCTAGAGCATCTATCAGTATCGCCTGGGGATCCCGGGACCTGGACCCGTAACAAGGAAGTTTGGCGTTCTGTTGGGATGCCATCAGATCCAATTCTGGTGTGCCCTATAGCTGAGTCAGCTGGGCAAACACCTCCGGATGGAGCTCCCACTCCCCCGGATGAAAAGTCTGACGACTTAGGAAATCCGCCTCCCAGTTCTCTACCCCTGGGATATGGATTGCTGAGAGATGGCAAGAGTGATCCTCCGCCCATCGGATTATTTTGGATACCTCCATCATCGCTAGAGAACTCTGTGTTCCTCCTTGATGATTGATATAGGCTACAGTCGTGATGCTGTCCGACTGAAATCTGATGAATTTGGCCGCAGCTAGCTGAGGCCACGCCTGAAGCGCATTGAATATCTCTCTCAGTTCTAGAATGTTTATCGGGAGGAGAGATTCCTCCCGAGACCATAAGCCCTGTTCTTTCAGGGATTTCCAGACTGCACCCCAGCCTAGCAGGCTGGCATCTGTCGTTACTATGAGCCACTCTGGCCTGCGGAAACACATTCCCTAAGACAGGTGGTCCTGAGACAACCACCAGAGAAGAGAATCTCTGGTCTCTTGGTCCAGATGCAGTTGAGGAGATAAATCTGCATAATCCCCATTCCACTGTTTGAGCATGCATAGTTGCAGTGGTCTGAGGTGTAGGCGGGCATAAGGGACTATGTCCATTGCCGCTACCATGAGTCCGATTACCTTTATACACTGAGCCACTGATGGCCGAGGAATGGAATGAAGAGCTCGGCAAGTGATTAAAAGTTTTGATTTTTTGACCTCCGTCAGAAATATTTTCATTTCTACCGAGTCCCTAGGAAGGAAAATCTTGTAAGAGGGATGAGAGAACTCTATTTTTATGTTCACCTTCCACCCGTGAGATCTCAGAAAAGCCAACACGATGTCCGTGTGAGACTTGGCTAGCTGGAAAGTCGACGCCTGAATTAAGATGTCGTCTAGATAAGGCGCCACTGCTATACCCCGCGGTCTTAGAACCGCCAAAAGGGACCCTAGCACCTTTGTGAAAATTCTGGGAGCCGTGGCCACAAACTGGTAATGCCTGTCCAGAAAGGCGAATCTGAGGAATTGATGATCTCTGTGAATAGGGATGTGTAGATACGCATCTTTTAAATCCACGGTAGTCATATATTGACCCTCCTGGATCAGAGAAAGAATAGTCCGAATAGTCTCCATCTTGAAAGATGGTACTCTGAGGAATATGTTTAGAATTTTGAGATCCAAGATCGGTCTGAAAGTTCCCTCTTTTTTGGGAACCACAAACAGGTTGGAGTAAAAACCTAGCCCTTGTTCTGCTCTTGGAACTGGGCAGATCACTCCCATGGTATGTAGGTCTTCTACACAGCGTAAGAATGCCTCTCTCTTTGTCTGGTTTGCAGACAATTGAGAAATGTGAAATCTCCCCCTTGAGGGGAGTCTTTGAAGTCCAGAAGATATCCTTGGGACACAATTTCTAAAGCCCAGGAATCGTGAACATCTCTTGCCCAAGCCTGAGTGAAGAGAGAGAGTCTGCCTCCTACTAGATCCGGTCCCGGATCGGGGGCTACCCCTTCATGCTGTCTTAGAGGCAGCAGCAGGCTTCTTGGCCTGTTTACCTTTGTTCCAAGCCTGGTTAGGTCTCCAGACTGACTTGGATTGAACAGAATTCCCCTCTTGCTTTGCTGCAGGGAAAGCTGAAGCGGGACCACCCTTGAAGTTCCGAAAGGAACGAAAATTATTTTGTTTGTTGTATCTTGAGGGAGGGCATGGCCTTTCCCTCCAGTGATGTCTGAAATAATTTCTTTCAGTGCAGGCCCGAATAGGGTCTTTCCTTTGAAAGAGATGTTCAACAATTTAGATTTTGATGACACATCAGCAGACCAGGACTTAAGCCATAACGCCCTGCGTGCTAAAATGGCAAAACCTGAATTCTTTGCCGCTAATTTAGCTATTTGGAAAGCGGTATCTGTAATGAAAGAATTAGCCAACTTAAGGGCCTTAATTCTATCCATAATATCCTCTAATGGAGTCTCCACACGGAGAGCCTCTTCTAGAGCCTCAAACCAGAAAGCAGCTGCAGTAGTTACAGGAACAATGCATGCAATAGGTTGGAGAAGAAAACCTTGATGAACAAAAATTTTCTTTAGGAGACCCTCTAATTTTGTATCCATAGGATCTTTGAAAGCACAACTGTCTTCGATAGGTATAGTTGTACGCTTAGCAAGAGTAGAAATAGCTCCCTCCACCTTAGGAACAGTCTGCCACGAGTCCTGTATGGTGTCAGATATGGGAAACATTTTCTTAAAAACAGGAGGGGGAGCGAACGGAATACCTGGTCTATCCAACTCCTTAGTAACAATAGTCACAATCCTCTTAGGGACTGGAAAAACATCAGTGTAAACAGGAACCTCTAAGTATCTGTCCATTTTACACAATTTCTCTGGGACCACTATAGGGTCACAATCGTCTAGAGCTAATACCTCCTTGAGCAATAAGCGGAGGTGTTCAAGCTTAAATTTAAAGGCCGTCATATCGGAATCTGTCTGAGGGAGCGTCTTTCCTGAATCAGAAATCTCTCCCTCAGATAACAAATCCCTTACCCCTACTTCAGAACATTGTGAGGGTATATCGGATACGGCTACTAAAGCGTCAGACGGCTCAGCATTTGTTCTTAACCCAGAGCTGTCACGCTTTCCTTGTAAACCAGGCAGTTTAGAGAAATCCTCTGTGAGGGTTTTATTTATAACTGTGGCCATGTTTTGTAAAGTAAATGAATTAGACGCACTAGAGGTACTTGGCGTCACTTGTGCGGGCGTTACTGGTTGTGACATCTATTGCAGTATTTTTAAGTGCTAAAATATGCTCTTTATAATTTATAGACATATCAGTGCAAGTGGGACACATTCTAAGAGGGGGTTCCACAATGGCTTCTAAACACATAGAACAAGGATTTTCCTTGGTGTCAGACATGTTAAACAGGCTAGTAATGTAACAAGCAAGCTTGGAAAACACTTTAATCAAAGTAAATAACACTTTAAACAAAAACGGTACTGTGCCTTTAAGAGAAAAAAAGCTGCACAAACTCTGCAAAACAGTGTAAAAAAGCAGTAAACAAAACAAAATGTTTACAGTAGCATCATAAAGCCTTAGTAACTTTGCACCACTATGCAAATAAACCATTAACCCCTTAATGTAAAAACCGGATTGAAAAAACTTCAAAACCGGTAAAATAACGTTCAGTACCTTGCCACAGCTCTGCTGTGGCGCCTACCTGCCCTTTAGGAACGATTTGTGGGAAAAAACCTCTTTACAGCCCTCAAATACAGCAGGAACCTCTGGAGAAGTAGCTGGATGCTTCTGAGGTAAAGTTAAATAGGCCCCTCCCACCTCACTCGATGTTATGGGTCCTAAAAGAAACACCACAGAGTGTTTCTTAAACTAGCCATGTGGGTTAATAACCCTTAAACAAGCCACAAAGACCCCTTAAAGTCCCTCAAAAACATTATATTTGCAATTGAACCAAAACGTTTTTTTTTTTTTGTGTGTTTTTTTTTCCTATCAGTGTCACCAGTAACTATGAGCCCTTTATGCAAGCTTGGATTCCTCTTTTACTGAATACAGCTTACCTTTCCCTCATGGGGATATTGCCAGCCTTTTCTAGAAATAACACAGTCTGTCTAGAAAAAAATAGACTAAACATACCTTAATGCAGTTTAGCCTGCAAACTGTTCCCCAACTGAAGTTTTCCTGTACTCTTCAGCCCTTGTGAGAACAGCAGTGGATCTTAGTTACAAAATGCTAAGATCATCATCCTCCTTGCAGAAATCTTCATCCCTTTTCTGCCAGAGAGTAAATAGTACACCCCGGTACCATTTAAAATAACAAACTTTTGCTTGAGAAAATAAAAACTAACATTTTTGTCACCACATTCACTTTGCCCTTCCTAGCAGTTAAGCAGGCCGAGAGAATGACTGGGGGGGGCGGAGCTAAGGGAGGAGATATATAGACAGCTCTGCTGTGGGTGCTCTCTCTGCCACTTCCTGTTGGGAAAGAGAATATCCCACAAGTATGGATGAATCCGTGGACTCGATACATCTTACAAGAGAAAAATGTGCACTGTAAGAAAGTATTTACAGATATCACACATTAGCATCAAGTATAACACATCTTGTCTGACTGAGCTTCTACTACTCATTTCTAGGCCACAACCCTTACTAAAGTGAATTTAAAGTTAGTGGAATGAGTGCCCGGTTTTTAAAAATCATATTAAAAACAGGGGCACTTTCATTCATCAAACTTTACATTTCACTGGTTTTGTTAAAATACTTACCTTTTCTTCTTGAAAGCTGCTCCAGCGCATCTCTCCAGCCCGTCGCAAGCAGGGGTCAAGTCGGGCGGGAAAGCATGGGAACGGAGTTCCTGCACTATTTTTGCAGGGGGAACTAAGTTCCCCCTGGACTGAGAACAGGAACACTTCAGTAAACACTGCTGCTGGTGGTGAGAGGAGCTGGAGCACAGTCTGGTTAGAGGGATAGTGAGATTCTCTAGTAATGGGCAGTAACACTTCCTACAATACATTAGATCCAAAAAATGCAAAATTCACCAGCACAGTACGGTAAAAAATGAAATCTTTATTAAAGACCCATGTTAAAAATAGCAACGTTTCGGGGTTAACCCCTTAGTCATGCCATCTGTTACATATGGTTATTACATTTACTTTTAAATCTTTACTTCTTCGCGCCAAACATTTACAAAAGTATGCACCTAGCGCCACCTACTGGTGTCTTATTTAAATTACATCTTCACACTCTTACTTGAAACAACATATATGCAACACTTAAAAACAAAGTATCACCTTGAGTGTAATGTACAGCAGCAACAAATACAATTAAACAGTATCCACTTCCTTTCAGTAAGGGAACCTATCTTATCACTCATTTTGTTGGACTATGTAGATATTAAGGGTTATTAAACCTATTAGAAGGTTATAAAAAACATGAGAGGTCAAAGTCATGGTTTAACCCCTTAGGTGCCATGAATACCATTTTGAAAATCCACCACATCTCTCTCTGTTTTAGAAGCTGCTCCGTATCTGTTCCCTTTCAAGGCACCTGTACCTGCTCAATAATTTGCCAGCGTAGCTGGCTGATATTATGCCCTTTTTCAATAAAATGTTTAGATAATGGTGCTTCCATATTCTGCCTCCTAATATTACTACGATGTTGATTCATATGCTCACTGGGTTTTTGTGTGGTCTCTCCTAAATAAATTAAAGAGCACGGGCATTTAATAAGATATATGACATAGGTACTTTCACAGGTATAGAAACCTTCAATATTGAATGTTTTCCCACTATGTGGGTGAAAAAAATGTGGTCCTTTAATAATGGAACTGCATGACATACAGCCCAAACAGGGGTAACTCCCTCTTCTCTTATTTCCAATGTATGTTTGTTTTAAGCTTTTGCTAGGACCCACATCAGATCTCACAAGGTGGTCTCTTATATTTTTCACACATCTAAAGGCCATAAGGGGTGGTTCTTGTAGTTGTTGAATGTTAGGGTTGCAGTTTTTTAGAATGTGCCAATTTTTCCTAATGATTCTGCTAATCCTATCACTGTAAGGGCTATATTGTAATACAAACACAATTCTGTCTTTTTTGTTAGCATTTTTATCAGTCTTATGTGTGGGATTCTGGATCTATTTCATCTTTTTTTCTATAAGGCTTGATGGATAACCCCTTTCTAGAAATTTATCCTTCATTTGTTTTAATCTACAGGTCCTATCTCCTTCTTCCCTCACAATCCTTTGTACTCTAAGGAGCTGACTTTTAGGAAGAGAATCAATAAGTCTCCTTGGATGGAAACTGTCAAATTTTAACAAAGTATTTTTGTCAGTTTCTTTTGTGAATAAGTCAAATTTTAAACCATTGGCACACTTAGTTATTCTAGTGTCCAAGAAAGTAACAGATTCCTCGCTATAGGTGATAGTGAAGTGTAAGTCTCTTACCTCTGAGTTTAGGTCCCTGACAAATCTTTTCAGGGATCCAACGTCACCCCACCACACGCCAAACACGTTGTCTATGTAACGCCAACAGACTGCTCCATAGTTCTTGACTAATTGGTTCTCTTAGACTCTTCTTTCTTCGAACTCATTCATGAACAGGTTGGCGTATGATGGGGCGACGTTGGAGCCCATCGCCGTCTCCTTGACCTGGATGAACCAGTCATCCTGAAAGAGGAAATAATTCCAGAATAAGACTAGGCACAATAATTTTTCCACAAAGTCACATTGTTCAGCCGTGTACCTACCACTTACCATGAGTGTCTTTCTTATGATAGCTATTCCAGTTTCGTGCTTGATGGAGGTATAAAGACTCCTCACATCCATGGTAAATAGTAGATACTGGCTTGTGGGTAAATCCAACATTTTAGCTCTTTCCAAAAAATGTCCTGTGTCTTTCACAAAGCTAGCCATTCTAATGACCTCAGGCTGTAACAATTTATCTAGAAATTTAGAAATATTTGACCTCTCCGTTTACCAGAGTAAACAACAAACAATGAAGATGTTTGACAGAAATCTTTAGTTGCTTGTAAGTAGAACTTTAAAGCATGAACCACATCAAGATTGTGCAACAGACGTTCCTTCTTTGATAAAGGATTAGGACACAGAGAAGGAACAACAATCTCCTGATTGATATTCCTATTAGAAACAACCTTAGGAAGAAACCCAGGTTTGGTACGCAAAACCACCTTATCTGCATGGAAAATAAGGTAAGGTGAGTCACACTGTAAAGCAGATAACTCAGAAACTCTTCAAGCTGAAGAGATAGCTACTAAAAACAAAACTTTCCAAGATAGAAGCTTAATATCTATGGAATGCATAGGTTCAAACGGAACCCCTTGAAGAACTTTCAGAACCAAGTTTAGGCTCCATGGTGGAGCAACAGGTTTAAATACAGGCTTGATCCTGACCAAGGCCTGACTAAACGCTTGAACGTCTGGGACATCTGCCAGACGTTTGTGTAAAAGAATAGACAAAGCAGATATTTGTCCCTTTAAGGAACTAGCTGATAATCCCTTCTCCAATCCTTCTTGGAGAAAGGAAAAAATTCTAGGAATCCTAATCTTACTCCATGAGTAACCCTTGGATTCACACCAACAAAGATATTTGCGCCAAATCTTATGATAGATTTTCCTGGTGACAGGCTTTCTAGCCTGAATCAGGGTATCAATGACTGACTCAGAGAAACCACGCTTTGATAGAATCAGGCATTTAATCTCCAAGCAGTCAGACGCAGAGAAATTAGATTTGGATGCTTGAACGGACCTTGGATTAGAAGGTCCTGCCTCATTGGCAGAGTCCACGGTGGAACAGATGACATGTCCACCAGGTCTGCATACCAAGTCCTGCGTGGCCACACAGGCGCTATCAGAATCACCAAAGCTCTCTCCTGCTTGATTCTGGCAACCAGATGTGGGAGGAGAGGAAATGGTGGAAATACATAAGCCAGATTGAAGGACCAGGGCACTGCTAGAGCATCTATCAGTATCGCCTGGGGATCCCGGGACCTGGACCCGTAACAAGGAAGTTTGGCGTTCTGTTGGGATGCCATCAGATCCAATTCTGGTGTGCCCTATAGCTGAGTCAGCTGGGCAAACACCTCCGGATGGAGCTCCCACTCCCCCGGATGAAAAGTCTGACGACTTAGGAAATCCGCCTCCCAGTTCTCTACCCCTGGGATATGGATTGCTGAGAGATGGCAAGAGTGATCCTCCGCCCATCGGATTATTTTGGATACCTCCATCATCGCTAGAGAACTCTGTGTTCCTCCTTGATGATTGATATAGGCTACAGTCGTGATGCTGTCCGACTGAAATCTGATGAATTTGGCCGCAGCTAGCTGAGGCCACGCCTGAAGCGCATTGAATATCTCTCTCAGTTCTAGAATGTTTATCGGGAGGAGAGATTCCTCCCGAGACCATAAGCCCTGTTCTTTCAGGGATTTCCAGACTGCACCCCAGCCTAGCAGGCTGGCATCTGTCGTTACTATGAGCCACTCTGGCCTGCGGAAACACATTCCCTAAGACAGGTGGTCCTGAGACAACCACCAGAGAAGAGAATCTCTGGTCTCTTGGTCCAGATGCAGTTGAGGAGATAAATCTGCATAATCCCCATTCCACTGTTTGAGCATGCATAGTTGCAGTGGTCTGAGGTGTAGGCGGGCATAAGGGACTATGTCCATTGCCGCTACCATGAGTCCGATTACCTCCATACACTGAGCCACTGATGGCCGAGGAATGGAATGAAGAGCTCGGCAAGTGATTAAAAGTTTTGATTTTTTGACCTCCGTCAGAAATATTTTCATTTCTACCGAGTCCCTAGGAAGGAAAATCTTGTAAGAGGGACGAGAGAACTCTATTTTTATGTTCACCTTCCACCCGTGAGATCTCAGAAAAGCCAACACGATGTCCGTGTGAGACTTGGCTAGCTGGAAAGTCGACGCCTGAATTAAGATGTCGTCTAGATAAGGCGCCACTGCTATACCCCGCGGTCTTAGAACCGCCAAAAGGGACCCTAGCACCTTTGTGAAAATTCTGGGAGCCGTGGCCAACCCGAAAGGAAGGGCCACAAACTGGTAATGCCTGTCCAGAAAGGCGAATCTGAGGAATTGATGATCTCTGTGAATAGGGATGTGTAGATACGCATCTTTTAAATCCACGGTAGTCATATATTGACCCTCCTGGATCAGAGAAAGAATAGTCCGAATAGTCTCCATCTTGAAAGATGGTACTCTGAGGAATATGTTTAGAATTTTGAGATCCAAGATCGGTCTGAAAGTTCCCTCTTTTTTGGGAACCACAAACAGGTTGGAGTAAAAACCTAGCCCTTGTTCCGCTCTTGGAACTGGGCAGATCACTCCCATGGTATGTAGGTCTTCTACACAGCGTAAGAATGCCTCTCTCTTTGTCTGGTTTGCAGACAATTGAGAAATGTGAAATCTCCCCCTTGAGGGGAGTCTTTGAAGTCCAGAAGATATCCTTGGGACACAATTTCTAAAGCCCAGGAATCGTGAACATCTCTTGCCCAAGCCTGAGTGAAGAGAGAGAGTCTGCCTCCTACTAGATCCGGTCCCGGATCGGGGGCTACCCCTTCATGCTGTCTTAGAGGCAGCAGCAGGCTTCTTGGCCTGTTTACCTTTGTTCCAAGCCTGGTTAGGTCTCCAGACTGACTTGGATTGAACAGAATTCCCCTCTTGCTTTGCTGCAGGGAAAGCTGAAGCGGGACCACCCTTGAAGTTCCGAAAGGAACGAAAATTATTTTGTTTGTTGTATCTTGAGGGAGGGCATGGCCTTTCCCTCCAGTGATGTCTGAAATAATTTCTTTCAGTGCAGGCCCGAATAGGGTCTTTCCTTTGAAAGAGATGTTCAACAATTTAGATTTTGATGACACATCAGCAGACCAGGAATTAAGCCATAACGCCCTGCGTGCTAAAATGGCAAAACCTGAATTCTTTGCCGCTAATTTAGCTATTTGGAAAGCGGTATCTGTAATGAAAGAATTAGCCAACTTAAGGGCCTTAATTCTATCCATAATATCCTCTAATGGAGTCTCCACACGGAGAGCCTCTTCTAGAGCCTCAAACCAGAAAGCAGCTGCAGTAGTTACAGGAACAATGCATGCAATAGGTTGGAGAAGAAAACCTTGATGAACAAAAATTTTCTTTAGGAGACCCTCTAATTTTGTATCCATAGGATCTTTGAAAGCACAACTGTCTTCGATAGGTATAGTTGTACGCTTAGCAAGAGTAGAAATAGCTCCCTCCACCTTAGGAACAGTCTGCCACGAGTCCTGTATGGTGTCAGATATGGGAAACATTTTCTTAAAAACAGGAGGGGGAGCGAACGGAATACCTGGTCTATCCAACTCCTTAGTAACAATAGTCACAATCCTCTTAGGGACTGGAAAAACATCAGTGTAAACAGGAACCTCTAAGTATCTGTCCATTTTACACAATTTCTCTGGGACCACTATAGGGTCACAATCGTCTAGAGCTAATACCTCCTTGAGCAATAAGCGGAGGTGTTCAAGCTTAAATTTAAAGGCCGTCATATCGGAATCTGTCTGAGGGAGCGTCTTTCCTGAATCAGAAATCTCTCCCTCAGATAACAAATCCCTTACCCCTACTTCAGAACATTGTGAGGGTATATCGGATACGGCTACTAAAGCGTCAGACGGCTCAGCATTTGTTCTTAACCCAGAGCTGTCACGCTTTCCTTGTAAACCAGGCAGTTTAGAGAAATCCTCTGTGAGGGTTTTATTTATAACTGTGGCCATGTTTTGTAAAGTAAATGAATTAGACGCACTAGAGGTACTTGGCGTCACTTGTGCGGGCGTTACTGGTTGTGACATCTATTGCAGTATTTTTAAGTGCTAAAATATGCTCTTTATAATTTATAGACATATCAGTGCAAGTGGGACACATTCTAAGAGGGGGTTCCACAATGGCTTCTAAACACATAGAACAAGGATTTTCCTTGGTGTCAGACATGTTAAACAGGCTAGTAATGTAACAAGCAAGCTTGGAAAACACTTTAATCAAAGTAAATAACACTTTAAACAAAAACGGTACTGTGCCTTTAAGAGAAAAAAAGCTGCACAAACTCTGCAAAACAGTGTAAAAAAGCAGTAAACAAAACAAAATGTTTACAGTAGCATCATAAAGCCTTAGTAACTTTGCACCACTATGCAAATAAACCATTAACCCCTTAATGTAAAAACCGGATTGAAAAAACTTCAAAACCGGTAAAATAACGTTCAGTACCTTGCCACAGCTCTGCTGTGGCGCCTACCTGCCCTTTAGGAACGATTTGTGGGAAAAAACCTCTTTACAGCCCTCAAATACAGCAGGAACCTCTGGAGAAGTAGCTGGATGCTTCTGAGGTAAAGTTAAATAGGCCCCTCCCACCTCACTCGATGTTATGGGTCCTAAAAGAAACACCACAGAGTGTTTCTTAAACTAGCCATGTGGGTTAATAACCCTTAAACAAGCCACAAAGACCCCTTAAAGTCCCTCAAAAACATTATATTTGCAATTGAACCAAAACGTTTTTTTTTTTTTGTGTGTTTTTTTTTCCTATCAGTGTCACCAGTAACTATGAGCCCTTTATGCAAGCTTGGATTCCTCTTTTACTGAATACAGCTTACCTTTCCCTCATGGGGATATTGCCAGCCTTTTCTAGAAATAACACAGTCTGTCTAGAAAAAAATAGACTAAACATACCTTAATGCAGTTTAGCCTGCAAACTGTTCCCCAACTGAAGTTTTCCTGTACTCTTCAGCCCTTGTGAGAACAGCAGTGGATCTTAGTTACAAAATGCTAAGATCATCATCCTCCTTGCAGAAATCTTCATCCCTTTTCTGCCAGAGAGTAAATAGTACACCCCGGTACCATTTAAAATAACAAACTTTTGCTTGAGAAAATAAAAACTAACATTTTTGTCACCACATTCACTTTGCCCTTCCTAGCAGTTAAGCAGGCCGAGAGAATGACTGGGGGGGCGGAGCTAAGGGAGGAGATATATAGACAGCTCTGCTGTGGGTGCTCTCTCTGCCACTTCCTGTTGGGAAAGAGAATATCCCACAAGTATGGATGAATCCGTGGACTCGATACATCTTACAAGAGAAAAATGTGCACTGTAAGAAAGTATTTACAGATATCACACATTAGCATCAAGTATAACACATCTTGTCTGACTGAGCTTCTACTACTCATTTCTAGGCCACAACCCTTACTAAAGTGAATTTAAAGTTAGTGGAATGAGTGCCCGGTTTTTAAAAATCATATTAAAAACAGGGGCACTTTCATTCATCAAACTTTACATTTCACTGGTTTTGTTAAAATACTTACCTTTTCTTCTTGAAAGCTGCTCCAGCGCATCTCTCCAGCCCGTCGCAAGCAGGGGTCAAGTCGGGCGGGAAAGCATGGGAACGGAGTTCCTGCACTATTTTTGCAGGGGGAACTAAGTTCCCCCTGGACTGAGAACAGGAACACTTCAGTAAACACTGCTGCTGGTGGTGAGAGGAGCTGGAGCACAGTCTGGTTAGAGGGATAGTGAGATTCTCTAGTAATGGGCAGTAACACTTCCTACAATACATTAGATCCAAAAAATGCAAAATTCACCAGCACAGTACGGTAAAAAATGAAATCTTTATTAAAGACCCATGTTAAAAATAGCAACGTTTCGGGGTTAACCCCTTAGTCATGCCATCTGTTACATATGGTTATTACATTTACTTTTAAATCTTTACTTCTTCGCGCCAAACATTTACAAAAGTATGCACCTAGCGCCACCTACTGGTGTCTTATTTAAATTACATCTTCACACTCTTACTTGAAACAACATATATGCAACACTTAAAAACAAAGTATCACCTTGAGTGTAATGTACAGCAGCAACAAATACAATTAAACAGTATCCACTTCCTTTCAGTAAGGGAACCTATCTTATCACTCATTTTGTTGGACTATGTAGATATTAAGGGTTATTAAACCTATTAGAAGGTTATAAAAAACATGAGAGGTCAAAGTCATGGTTTAACCCCTTAGGTGCCATGAATACCATTTTGAAAATCCACCACATCTCTCTCTGTTTTAGAAGCTGCTCCGTATCTGTTCCCTTTCAAGGCACCTGTACCTGCTCAATAATTTGCCAGCATAGCTGGCTGATATTATGCCCTTTTTCAATAAAATGTTTAGATAATGGTGCTTCCATATTCTGCCTCCTAATATTACTACGATGTTGATTCATATGCTCACTGGGTTTTTGTGTGGTCTCTCCTAAATAAATTAAAGAGCACGGGCATTTAATAAGATATATGACATAGGTACTTTCACAGGTATAGAAACCTTCAATATTGAATGTTTTCCCACTATGTGGGTGAAAAAAATGTGGTCCTTTAATAATGGAACTGCATGACATACAGCCCAAACAGGGGTAACTCCCTCTTCTCTTATTTCCAATGTATGTTTGTTTTAAGCTTTTGCTAGGACCCACATCAGATCTCACAAGGTGGTCTCTTATATTTTTCACACATCTAAAGGCCATAAGGGGTGGTTCTTGTAGTTGTTGAATGTTAGGGTTGCAGTTTTTTAGAATGTGCCAATTTTTCCTAATGATTCTGCTAATCCTATCACTGTAAGGGCTATATTGTAATACAAACACAATTCTGTCTTTTTTGTTAGCATTTTTATCAGTCTTATGTGTGGGATTCTGGATCTATTTCATCTTTTTTTCTATAAGGCTTGATGGATAACCCCTTTCTAGAAATTTATCCTTCATTTGTTTTAATCTACAGGTCCTATCTCCTTCTTCCCTCACAATCCTTTGTACTCTAAGGAGCTGACTTTTAGGAAGAGAATCAATAAGTCTCCTTGGATGGAAACTGTCAAATTTTAACAAAGTATTTTTGTCAGTTTCTTTTGTGAATAAGTCAAATTTTAAACCATTGGCACACTTAGTTATTCTAGTGTCCAAGAAAGTAACAGATTCCTCGCTATAGGTGATAGTGAAGTGTAAGTCTCTTACCTCTGAGTTTAGGTCCCTGACAAATCTTTTCAGGGATCCAACGTCACCCCACCACACGCCAAACACGTTGTCTATGTAACGCCAACAGACTGCTCCATAGTTCTTGACTAATTGGTTCTCTTAGACTCTTCTTTCTTCGAACTCATTCATGAACAGGTTGGCGTATGATGGGGCGACGTTGGAGCCCATCGCCGTCTCCTTGACCTGAATGAACCAGTCATCCTGAAAGAGGAAATAATTCCAGAATAAGACTAGGCACAATAATTTTTCCACAAAGTCACATTGTTCAGCCGTGTACCTACCACTTACCATGAGTGTCTTTCTTATGATAGCTATTCCAGTTTCGTGCTTGATGGAGGTATAAAGACTCCTCACATCCATGGTAAATAGTAGATACTGGCTTGTGGGTAAATCCAACATTTTAGCTCTTTCCAAAAAATGTCCTGTGTCTTTCACAAAGCTAGCCATTCTAATGACCTCAGGCTGTAACAATTTATCTAGAAATTTAGAAATATTTGTGATTACAGACTCCACACTGGAGACTATAGGCCTCCCCGGGGGCTTATTAAGGTCCTTATGGACTTTGGGGACAGTGTAAAAAATTGGTGTCCTGGGATTATCCACATAAAGATATTCTGACAACTTTTTATCTATGATCCCCATTTTCATGGCTTGATCTAAGATGTATTTAATTTCCTTTTGTATCTTATGTGCAGGATTCATGGACATTTTTTTATAGGTCCCTCCAGTTGTGTTCTTATTTCGCCTATATAATAACTCCTATCCATAATTACAGTGGCCCCTCCCTTGTCCGCCCTTTTAATATTATATTGCTATTGTTTTTTAATGATTTAAGTGCCAAATTGTTACTCTTGGAAAAATTGACCCTCACTGATTGATCTATCCTAGCAATATCTTTTTTCTTAGTTGTGGTCTGCAACTGTTTGATCTCATTTTCCAATAAGTTAATAAAGGTGTTTACACTATGGTTAGAGATATTGGGACAAAAATAACTTTTTTTCCTGAGACCCAGATCCTGCAAAGTTAGCATATTTTTATTGTTAATATAATTATTATTATCTCTGACAATTGAATGATCTGTGTCCTCTCTATACCATACTTTTAACTTAATATCTCTAAACAGCCTGTATAGATCCTAAGTTAATTCAAAATAGTCAATGTCTTTATATGGACAATAAGAGAGTCCCTTATTAAGCAAGCTCAGTTCTTGTTCTGTTAGATCTTGTGACGAGGGGGGGTAGTTATCAACGCACCTACTTTACCTGCCTTCGCCGGTTCAATACGCCCGCCTAAGCTCGCCTACCATCGCCGCCGCAGACCTGCAAAATTTCGCCTAAGTTATCAAAAAAGCTGTCAAAAAGCCGCGCATCAAGTACGGGGCGATGAGCAGCGGACTGTGAGAGTTATCACTCATCCGATCTTGCTGCTCTTCAGCTTTTTGACAGCTTTCTTGCTAGCCTGTCACTAAGCACTCACACTAAACTACACTGTTCTACCCCCTATACCGGCGCCCCCGGAGCCCCCGCAACTCAATAACGTTATTAACCCCTAAACCGCCGCTCCTAGACCCCGCCGCAACTCTTATAAATGTATTAACCCCTAAACCGCCGCTCCCGGACACCGCCGCCACCTACATTATACCTAGTAACCCCTATCCTGCCCCCCCTATACCACCGCCCTCTATAATAAAGTTATTAACCCCTATCCTGCTGATCCCGAACCTCGCCGCAACTAAATAAATAGTTTAACCTCTAAACCGCCGCTCCCGGATCCCGCCGCAAACCTATATTAAACTTATTAACCCCTATTCTGCCCCCCCTACACCGTCGCCACCTATAATAAATTTATTAACCCCTATCCTACCCCCCCTACACCGCCGCCACTGTAATAAAATTATTAACCCCTAAACCTAAGTCTAACACTAACCCTAAAACCCCCTAACTTAAATATTAATTAAATAAATCTAAATAATATTTATCTTATTAACTAAGTTAATCCTATTTAAAACTAAATAATTACCTTTAAAATAAACCCTAATATAGCTACAATATAAATAATAATTATATTGTAGCTATCTTAGGATTTATTTTTATTTTACAGGCAACTTTCAATTTATTTTAACTAGGTACAATAGCTATTAAATAGTTATTAACTATTTAATAGCTACCTAGCTAAAATAAAGAGAAATTTACCTGTAAAATAAGTTACAATTACACCTAACACTACACTATCATTAAATAAATTATTCCTATTTAAAACTAAATACTTACCTGTAAAATAAACCCTAAGATAGCTACAATGTAATTAATAATTACATTGTAGCTATCTTAGGATTTATATTTATTTTACAGGTAACTTTGTATTTATTTTAGCTAGTTAGAATAGTTATTAAATAGTTATTAACTATTTAATAACTACCTAGCTAAAAGAAATACAAATTTACCTGTAAAATAAATCCTAACCTAAGTTACAATTAAACCTAACACTACACTATCATTAAATTAATTAAATAAATTACCTACAAATAACTACAATTAAATACAATTACATAAACTAACTAAAGTACTAAATTTCTCTTTATTTTAGCTAGGTAGCTATTAAATAGTTAATAACTATTTAATAGCTATTGTACCTAGTTAAAATAAATTGAAATTTGCCTGTAAAATAAAAATAGATCCTAAAATAGCTACATTATAATTATTATTTATATTGTAGCTATATTAGGGTTTATTTTAAAGGTGAGTATTTAGTTTTAAATAGGATTAATTTAGTTAATAAGAGAAATATTATTTAGATTTATTTCATTAATATTTAAGTTAGGGGGGTGTTAGGGTTAGGATTAGACTTAGGTTTAGGGGTTAATAATTTTATTACAGTGGCGGCGGTGTAGGGGGGGCAGGATAGGGGTTAATAAGTTTAATATAGGTTGCGGCGGGGTCCGGGAGCGGCGGTTTAGGGGTTAAACTATTTATTTAGTTGCGGCGAGGTCCGGGATCTGCAGGATAGGGGTTAATAACTTTATTATAGGTGGCAACGGTATAGGGGGGCAGGATAGGGGTTAATAGGTATCATGTAGGTGGCGGCGGGGTCTGGGAGCGGCGGTTTAGGGGTTAATACATATATTATAGTTGCGGCGGGGTCAGGGAGCGGCAGTTTAGGGGTTAACATGTTTATTATAGTGGCGGTGGGCTCCGGGAGCAGCGGTTTAGGGGGTAAACACTTTATTTAGTTGCGGCTGTGTAGGGGGCAGATTAGGGGTGTTTAGACTCGGGGTACATGTTAGGGTGTTAGGTGTAGACAGCTCCCATAGGAATCAATGGGATGTCTGGCAGCAGCGAACATGAACTTTTGCTATGGTCAGACTCCCATTGATTCCTATGGGATCCGCCGCCTCCAGGGCTGGGCCGGAAAAGTGCTGAGCGTACCTGCTAGTTTTTTGCTAACTAGCAAAAGTAGTCAGATTGTGCCGAACTTGCGTTCTGAACATCTGGAGTGACATAAGAATCGATCTGTGTCGGACTGAGTCCGGCGGATCGAAGCTTACGTCACAAAATTCTACTTTTGCCGGTGTCTAGGGCTTGATAACTAAGGCAAATCAGCCTCGCCACAAATATGCTGCGGAATTCCAGCGTATTTGAGGTTGACGGCTTGATAACTACCCCCGAGATATTTACCACTGTAGCCTGTGAACTTGTTAGCACTACGGTAGCCTTAAAAACCTCCACACCATTTGCACACTCTACCCATCTTGTAATCATCTTCATCTTGCTGGAATTTCGTCCTCTTGACCTCCTTGATCACTTTCTGTTCGGCCATAATCTTCTCATCGATCTTTTTATCAAGGCTTTCTACTTCTACCAAGGTAAGTGTGGCTGTCAGTTCCGCTCTCTGTTTTTTAGTAGTGTCCGTCTGTACCTCAATTTCATTTAATAGGGCTTCCACGGTACATACCATCAGATCGAGTGATCATTCATTTAAAATTGCCTCAAATCTGTCGCAGTAATCTTTGTTTTCCTTCAATAGAGTCGGGCAGGTATTCATCCTGAGGCCTCGGGGAATCCTTCTCGCCCTATAATATTCAGCTAAAGTGGTTGCATTAAGGTCCCACTTCATCAGCTTCATTTTCAGTGCCTCATATTCCTTTCTCACCGTCTCTGAGGGAACTGTTCTCAAGAAGTCCCTAGAGCCGCTTGTTAATGCTGTTATGCGAGCTGCATCTATCTCGCTATAGGCGAATGTCTTGCTGCTGTCAGACCCGGTGACTTGGTCCTTTTCAACTTGCATGTTTCCAATAATCAGTGTGCATGTATCCTGCAGTTACACTCAAAGTCCAAAAAAGGTAGTGTATACAGCACAACTGTTAGTGCTTGGTGCAAGGGGTTAACTGCAAATCCCCAAATATAATCCAAAAAATGCAAAATACACCAGCACAGTACGGTAAAAAATGAAATCTTTATTAAAGACCCATGTTAAAAATAGCAACGTTTCGGGGTTAACCCCTTAGTCATGCCATCTGTTACATATGGTTATTACATTCCTTTTAAATCTTTACTTCTTTGCGCCAAACATTTCCAAAAGTATGCACCTAGCGCCACCTAGTGGTGTCTTATTTAAATTACATCTTCACACTCTTACTTGAAACAACATATATGCAACACTTAAAAACAAAGTATCACCTTGAGTGTAATGTACAGCAGCAACAAATACAATTAAACAATATCTACTTCCTTTCAGTAAGGGAACCTATCTTATCACTCATTTTGTTGGACTATGTAGATGAAAAACACACGTGTGAAGGAAACTGCTATTATTTAACACAGTCAAAAAAGTGTTGTTTCTTTTTATATTTAAACTACTGTTACACCAGATATGAGTTGCACTGGGGTGACACTGTGCCCTGGCAGGCAGGCACTGAAACGCACACGTGTGAAGGAAACTGACTGCAATTATTTAACACAGTCAAAAAAGTGTTGTTTTTTATATTTAAACTACTGTTACACCAGATAGGAGTTGCACTGGGGTGACACTGTGCCCTGGCAGGCAGGCACTGAAACGCACACGTGTGAAGGAAACTGACTGCTATTGTTTAACACAGTCAAAAAAGTGTTGTTTTTTTTATATTTAAACTACTGTTACACCAGATATGAGTTGCACTGGGGTGACACTGTGCCCTGCCAGGCAGGCACTGAAACGCACACGTGTGAAGGAAACTGACTGCAATTATTCAACACAGTCAAAAAAGTAAATTTAAACTACTGTTACACCAGATAGGAGTTGCACTGGGGGTGACACTGTGCCCTGGCAGGCACTGAAAAGCACACGGTGTGTGAAGGAAACTGACTGCAATTATTAAACACAGTCAAAAAAGTGTTGTTTTTTTTTATATTTAAACTACTGTTACACCAGATATGAGTTGCACTGGGGTGACACTGTCCCTGGCAGGCAGGCACTGAAACGCACATGTGTGAAGGAAACTGACTGCTATTGTTTAACACAGTCAAAAAAGTGTTGTTTTTTTATATTTAAACTACTGTTACACCAGATATAGTTGCACGTGGGGTGACACTGTGCCCTGGCAGGCAGGCACTGAAACGCACACTGTGTGAAGGAAACTGACTGCAATTATTTAACACAGTCAAAAAAGTAAATTTAAACTACTGTTACACCAGATAGGAGTTGCACTGGGGTGACACTGTGCCCTGGCAGGCAGGCACTGAAACGCACACGTGTGAAGGAAACTGACTGCTATTATTTAACACAGTCAAAGAAGTGTTTTTTTTTTTTTAAATCTACACTACTCTGTTACACCAGATATGAGTGGTGGCACTGGCAAGTGGGCAGCAGTATACGCGCTGTGAGCCTGACACACACGCTGGCAGGCAGGCAACTGCAATTAGATTACACAGGGGAAAAAAAAGCAGCCCTAGGGTGCTGTCCTTACAGCAGAGATCAGATGAGTCCTTCAGGACTGTAGTGGACACTGAATACACTAGCCTAGCTATCGATTTCCCTATTAATCAGCAGCAGCTACACTGTCCCTCCTCTCGCCTAAGAATGCAGCTTCCGAATGAATCTAAAATGGATGCTGTCCAGGTAGGAGGGTCTGGGAGGGAGGGTCTGCTGCTGATTGGCTGGAATGTGCCTGCTGACTGTGAGGTAGCAGGGTCATAGTATTACTCAATGATGACGAATAGGGGGCGGATCGAACATTGCATAGTTTCGCGCCGCCACGGGCGAACACGAACATGCATGTTCGCCGGGAACTATTCGCCGGCGAACTATTCGCAACATCACTACTCACAAAGTGTGCAAATAAAAAGTCTGTACACAATTTCATAATGGAAGTAAATTAGTCTCTTAAAAGTGCATATTTCTATCTGAATCATGAAAGTTCAATTTTTACTTTAGTGTTTTTTTCATTAATACAAGTTGTAAAGGGCATTCCCTTTATTCCCAGTGGAGAAAGACAAAAAATATTTCCATTAATGATAGAATACAGCAAGCTGAAAGTTGTTAATGGGCTCAGTATAAACTGAGTACAACATTTTCTTTTTGGCATCAACAGAAGGAAAATAACAACCTTACAACCGCCGAAATTTGGCAAGCACAAACTTAAAATCTGACAGCTTTGTAAACTACCAGATGTTGTTATATTTGTTTGGCAACCCTATTAACAGCTATGAGGTAGACATAAATGAGTAACATCAGCAATGTAAACTCAATCTAAATTATTTTAAAATTGGATAAATAAAGAAATGGTTAATCAATCTGTCCTAGTTGTTAATATTGCAATGTTTGGTAGCTAGCTATATGCAAATAAGATGACAATTGTACAATTTTTTTTCAAAGGGTTATATTGGTCTTTAGTAACTGTGTAAGGGTCACTAGTGTAATTGTACCGATGTGCAAGATTTAGTCCTCAATTATTACATACAGTTTTAGGTAGCCGAATTATCAAGCGACAATGGAGCTTGATGCCCCTGTTTGTCCGCGTGAGGCCTTCAGGCTCGCCGGAAACAGCAGTTATGAAGCAGCGGTCTAAAGACCGCTGCTCCATAACTTGTCTGCTGCCTCTGAGGTTGCGGTCTTTCAATTCGCCCCATCCTATATGATCGGGCTGATTGGGCAGCGAATCTGCAGGGGGCGGCATTGCACAAGTGGGTTCACCAGAACTGCTTGTGCAATGATAAATGCCGACAGCACATGCTGTCGGCATTTATCGATGTGTGGCGGACATGATACGCTACATCATATCCTGTCCGTTCGCACTTTGATAAATTGGCCCCCATGTGTTTGGTAAATTGGCTCCATCCCTCCAGTTCCCTATTTCCCTATTTCCAGTTCCCTATTTCATATACCTTGAAAAAATTGTAAAAATGATACCAGTATAATAATTGGTATTTTTTTTTTAAATAATACCTTTCTTTGGTTTATTTCATTGCAATTCCAAATTTTAGGAAGCAGGTAATATTAGGAGAATTTTTTTAAAAAAAATGATGGGCCCTCATGTTGCTAGGTCATAATGAATTGCTTTGAAAATAACATTTTAAGGGAGGCAGTAAAGTTTTTTAGTCAGGCATCACAATATTGTCAACCATGTTGGTTATAGCAAACAAAGGTAAAATTAAAGTATCCTCAGAAAAATATTCCTTACCCTAGACGACGTTAGGACGTTCCCATGCCGTCCAAAAAAAAAAGCACTGGGCTTTAACACTGTTACGTGGAACGTCCTAGATTTTTTGGCGTCTTGCTCCCTCCTGCTTCTAGGAAACGAATAATCGGACCTGGGGGACGTGCCTAGCATAGTATACTAGGCAGTCCCCCATGATCTGATCCCGGGGTTGAAGTCATCGACGATCATGTTGACTTCCTGTTTCCTGCAATATGTTTACTTCTGAACTTCATTCTGATGTGAACATTTGCCCCGTCATCAAGGGGTTATAAAGTATCGAAATAATCTCTAAAATATAATAATTCCAGTAACAATCAATTTGACAAAGATTGACATTGCATAAAATAAATTGCAATTAGGGTTGCTAGGTGTCGAGGTGTTCAACTAGACAATCCAGGTATTTTACCAGGCTGTCCAGCAAAGCAAAAGTATACACTTAAAGGGACAGGCTAGTCAAAATTAGAACTTTCATTAAGTCAGATAGCGAATGCAATTTTAAAAACACTTTCCAATTTACTTTTATCATTCAAATTTGCTTTGCTCTCTTGGTATTCTTTGTGAAATCTAAACCTAGGTAGGCTCATATGCTAATTTGTAAACCATTGAATTAACCTAATTTCTCAGTGAACTTTGACAGTTAGAGCACTGCTAGTTCATGTGTGTCATATAGATAACATTGTGCTACTCCCGTGGAGGTATTTAAAAGTCTGCACTGATTAGCTTAAACTGCTTGGTTTGTCAAAAGAACTGAGATAAGGAGGCAGTCTGCAAAGGATTAGATACAAGGTACAAAACCAGCAAAGAGAGAGTGGGTGGATTCCACACTGAAAAATGAATAAATAAATAAATTAAAGGTCCTGGCTCTGAGACTTATGGTATACGTTTACCCTATAGTGCACACTGGAGGAGGAGGGGTAACTTTCCTTAGAGTGAATAGGATGTTATTAGGACTCGACCATCTATAGTAATTTCCCGCAGGATAATACTTCACACTCAGAAAGGTAGACAGTAGTAACTCCTTAACAGCAGAAAAAGGTGTCTCACGCCACCTAAGCAAGAGGTCCGCATAGACTTACTGCAAGTTCCGGGCACTCCGTACCTCAATCGAAAGTAGGAATCCACAGGACCAGGCTGTGTAGCAGTGGTGACTTCGATCGGCCTCCCAAACCAGGTCGGGAGGCGTGTTGTCTACACGCTGACGTCAATACGTCACGGATCAATCTCTCACACTGCTCCAATCAGAGGGCCAATCCAGGTGGCAGGGGGTGTATCACTTGCATGCTGTAAAGGATGACAGCTTCTTTCGCTGTATTCTGATGTCACAGGGGATCCTTCCCGGACAGATGAATTGCTGTGAGTTGTAATGGTCAAAGGCTTATAATGTAATGGTTCAAAGCCACTCCGATTCTCACAAGAGGGGCAAATCCAAAGTTCCCATATATATAGCGTATTATGTATTGTAGGAAACTACCAACATTCTCTCAGTCCAGGAGCCTATTCATCGCAGTGGAGAAGGGACTTGGCAGGGAGCCGTTCCGCTAGTATCAGGCTATAAGAAAACCTTGACCACAGTGAAAAAGCAAAAGCGGACGGCTGAAGTTCAGTGAAATAAAAGTCCTTATATTAGAAAAAAAATTTTTTTAAAAACAGGAAGGGTCAAAGGAGCAAAAAGTGTATGTTCAGGATCGCACACATAAGCACCAAGGGATAGGCTTGCTTACGCGTTTCGGCTGTAGAAGCCGTAATCATAGCATAGGTGAGCCTACTCCAGGTGCAATTTATACGACATATTGAGTAAAGTGACGTCAGTAAAACAAAGGGGGAGTTTAAAACGAAAGTCACTCCTCTTAAAGTGCTAATTACATTTAAGGTTGCCTGTTACTGGCCACAGTCCTGATACAAGGAAGTATAAAGAATATAATAGTACAATGCAGTGATCATGTTAAACAAAATGTATACTACATATCAATGATATAATTCAGATTTAAGAATTGGTAAATAGGCAGACCATAGCAAATAGGGGTATATAGTAGTACATATATGATGATAAGAAGTCATAAACAGCTAGGCAATAATCCTACATATGCTCCCATGGATATCTTAATCAAAGGAAAAATGTATATATATATATGTTGTATATTCAAGCCATCCTAACCTCAATTAAACAATAAATATATAGTAATGTAATACCCCAATAAAAATCAGATGGACATCCAATTGTTTCAACCTGTTAATAAAAGTTCATGAGGTGATTAATACAAAGTACATACTCTTATACAACACCAAGTATAGGTTAGTAGTATAGTTGTGTATTAAAGGGGAAATCGTTGATGTACATGTGTGTCACGAACATATTACAGTGGGAACACAGACATCATGACACATGTTAGTAATTAGTATTGATGTTGTTTTTTATGTGTTATTTAAGGGCTTTAGGCGGCTATGGTTCCCCCTCATCTAGGGACAGTCTAACCCCTACTCCCAATAGTTGATGAGATCAAATTCGGAGTTAAGTCCATTGGGGGACTCTAGTCTCTAGTTTGAAGATCCACAGCATCTCTCTTTTCCCCAACATCAAAATCTCTATCAGCCTCCTCTCTTAGGGTAGGGGATCATGTCAATGGGGTTGCCAGGAGAAGCAGGTAAGATCCTTGGTTATGTACTACTGCAAAGTGATTCACCAACGGGGTGCTTGCTTTGCCAACACGAATAGTGGAAAGGTTGTTCCCTCATTCGTGATCTAACATCCCTGGTTGTGAGTCCTACATATTGCTTACCGCATCGAGTGCAAGTGATGCAGTACACAACATATGTAGATGTACAGTTAAGGCAGAAATTAATGTCATATACCTTTCCCTGTACCAGAGGACCTAAAGGTATCCGATATAATCAAATAGTCACATGCACCACATCTGGAGCTTCCACATCTGTAGGAGCCTTTGCTTGTGAGCCCTGAGCTAGCCTGGGACGGCGATTTCTTAAGGACTGTCAGGTGACAATATTTACCTAATGTGCGGTTCCTCCGATAGGAGCATCTCTCACCTTCCTGTACACATCCTAATAGGTCTCTCGTCTGCTATGAGCATCTTAAAATGATGTTTCACAATTTTACATACATCTACATATTGTGAACTGTAATCAGTTACAAAAGTGACACCTTTATGTGTCTCTACAGTTTTAGATCTATTTTGTAGTAGATCTGATCCATGTATTTTGGAAACATCATTAAAGGCCCTATTCACAGTTTTTCGTTGGTACCCTCTCTGCAGAGAGGCGCTGTGGTGAACCTCCTTCATCTGGACTTGACCCTCCATTTCATCAGTACAATTTCTTTTCGCCCTGATGAGCTGGGCCTTTGGCAATGGCATATGGAACATGTCTAGGGGTGGCAAACTACTTGCGTGTAGCAAGGAGTTGCCAGAGATTGGTTTCCTATACAGGCTAGAATAGATTCTACCTTCCCTACTACCACTGAGGGTTATGTCTCAGGAAATTAATCTTAGCCTTTTGGATCTCATACGTGAATTTGAGGCCTATCGTGTTGGAGTTAATGTTTAGTATGAAATCTGTCATAGCAGCCTCATTTCCACTCCAGATAAAAATCAAATCGTCAATAAAACGACGAAAGAATATAATCGGGACTTATGGGCATTTTCTATCTCGCAAATGAGCGTGGGACAGCCTCCCGACCAACCGCATAAACAGGTTGGCATAGGAGGGGCAAACTTGGCCCCCATAGCTGTCCCCGGCCTCTGGAGATAGAACGTGCCCTCAAACCAAAGAAATTGTGGGTTCAAAAGGATAGCGGGGTAAAGCTCTCAACACAAAGGCCTGAAAATCTTCAGAGAGGGTCAGACCACTCCTGTAGAAAAAATGCAACGGCCTCTAGTCCTCTATCATGAGGATAGAGGAGTATAGGGCCATGACGATCAATAGTCACCCAGCTATACAAGTCACTATCCCACTTTATATCGTCAATCAAATTGATCAAGTGTTTAGTGTCTCTCAAAAGCTAAGGCAAAGCTTCAACAAAGGATTGAGTACCATATCCAACCACTGGGAGAGGTGCTCAAAAAGAGACCCAATCCCACTGACTATGGGGCGGCCTTGGACATTTTCAAGGGACTTGTGACCTTCGGGAGATGGTGGAACACCGGGATGACCGGGGCATCCCACGATATGTATGGTTGCTGTTTCCTGATCCAAGAAACCTTGTTCCACCCCATCAGTCCAGAAGGTCTTTCAACTCCCTTTGAAAACGTTTAGTGGGGTTTGCTGGAGAGTATTCATATAGAATCAACGTCGTTTAGTTGTCTTAGAGCTTCATTATGTAATCAACCTTATTTAATATCACCACTGAGCCACCCTTATCAGCATTACGCACTACAATATCTCTATTGTTAGACAGTTGTTCAAGTGCTGTTCTTTCTACTTTGCTCAGATTTTGTTCATTCCTTTTACTGGATCTAGCTAGAGCTGTTAGATCTCTTTCAACCCTTCCAAAGAAGCCCTCCAAGATACCACCCCTACTGTGTATGGGGTAGAACTTGGAGGGCCTCTTTAGCCCTTTTACACGAGTAACACATTCCAGGTCATTTGACCTGGTGCTTTCTTTCATTAGGTTGTTGAGAGAAATAAGATCACAGGATTCCACAAATGGAAGATCAGTGTTAAGGTCAGTGTTCAACCCATTTTCTAGGAGTAGGGTTCTCTAGTGTGGAGTGTCAGTGTCTGAAAAATGACCTTTCAAAGTGATGTTTCGGATAAGCCCGGTTTACATCAATGATGGTTTTTAAATAAATTGAAGTCAGTTGTAGGAACAAATCCCAATCCGAGTCCAAGCACCCCGTAATTGGCTTCAGACAACTCACAGTCTGAAAGATTAATAACACAACTCATTTGTATTTTGTTTGTCTGTTGTCCCTTAGCTTGTACCCCCTGCCTCCCCTGTCTTGTCTTCCCCCCTCTTGTCCGGGTTGGTCTGGGGCAAGGAAAAAACCTGCTCCAACTGTGATTGTTCCCCTTCAAGTATGGGAGGTGGGCCACTACCATTAGTGGCCCTTGGTTCTATTGAGGTAGTCGGTACATTACTTGGACAATATTTACTCGCCACATTTATGTTAGATGTCTGTATAGGTGTAATATTAGATCTAACAATCTCCCCATGGCTGATTACATTTTGAACGACAGGGTATGCTGATAGGGGTATTTTTAAGTATTACTTTTTACCCCACTAGGGAAGCTGCCTCATCCCCACTGGTTCCTGACCCATCATCCCCTGATTCAGCCTCTGTGTCAGAGAATCTAACCCCTATTTCCCCTATTTCTGTTTTGTAATCTCCTATTGAGAGAACGTTTATTTTTATTCCATATGTATACTGAGTTGGTGTTATAATCAGTTTTGGTCACGTATGTACTTAGCATGTTTTGATATCAATTACCTGTTTCTTGATACTAATCATCACATCTCTTAGTACAATATCAAATTTGCCATAATCAACCTCATTTTGTCTAGAGTTCAACTCTAACTGTAACAAACCTATCTCTTCTCTAACCAGACTAAGGAGCTTGGTTTTGAAATCACATAGTAAAGCCATAAGTCTTAAAGAGCAGTCCGACAGTATGTCATTCCCAGGCCTCCATAAAATCTTTATCTTCTGTATCAAAGGTAGGGAACTTATTAACCCTCAGGCCACGTGGTATGATCTGTATTTCAATATATTTGCTCAAAGACCAGATATCCCACTGCAGTTTAATTTCCTTTATTTTAGAGTAGAGAAGGACTTGTCTGTTGAAAAAATCCTTGATAATTCAGGACCTGGATCAGTAACAGTCTCTGAAGGTAGTAACGAATAAAACTGTTACTAATTGACCACCTTGGGTTCCCTGCATGATGGAATCTCCCCACAGGTGTACCTGATTACACCTAATAATACAAAACCAGCAAAGAGAGAGTGGGTGGATTCCACACTGAAAAATGAATAAATAAATAAATTAAAGTCCTGGCTCTGAGACTATGGGTATACGTTTACCCTATAGTGCACACTGGAGAGAGGGGTAACTTTCCTTAGAGTGAATAGGATGTTATTAGGACCGACCATCTATATGTAATTTCCCGCAGGATAATACTTCACACTCAGAAAGGTAGACAGTAGTAACTCCTTAACAGCAGAAAAAGGTGTCTCACCACCTAAGCAAGAGTCCGCATAGACTTACTGCAAGTTCCGGCACTCCGTACCTCAATCGAATAGGGAATCCCACAGTACCATGCTGTGTAGCAGTGGTGACTTCGATCGGCTCCCAAACCAGGTCGGGAGGCGTGTTGTCTACACGCTGACTTCAGATTACGTCTCGGATCAATCTCTCACACTGCTCCAATCAGAGGGGGCCAATCCAGTGGAGGCAGGGGGTGTATCACTTGCATGCATAAAGATGAATGCTTCTTTCGCTGTATTCTGATGTCACAGGGGATCCTTCCCGGACAGATGAATTGCTGTGAGTTGTAATGGTCAAAGGCTTATAATGTAATGTTTCAAACCACTCCGATTCTCACAAGAGGGGCAAATCCAAGTCCATATATTTAGCGTATTATGTATTGTAGGAATCTACCAACATTCCTCTCAGTCCCAGGAGCCTATTCATCGCAGTGGGAGAAGGGACTTGGCATGGGAGCCGTTCCGCTAGTATCAGGCTATAGAAAACCTTACCACAGTGAAAAAGCAAAAGCGTACGGCTGAAGGTTCAGTGAAATAAAAGTCCTTATTAGAAAAAAATTTTTTAAAAACAGATGGTCAAAGAGCAAAAAGTGTATGTTCAGAGCGCACACATAAGCTCCAAGGGATAGGCTGCTTACGCGTTTCGGCTGTAAGCCGTAATCATAGGCAATAGGTGAGCCTACTCCAGGTGCAATTTATACACAGATTGGATTAAAGTCCCTTGAAAATGCCAAAGGCCGCCCCATATCAGTGGGGGGGATTGGGGTCTCTTTTTGAGCACCTCTCCCAGTGGTTGGATATGTACTCAATCCTTTTGTTGAAGCTTTGCCTAGCTTTTTGAGAGACACTAAACACTTGATCAATTTGATTGACGATATAATGGGATAGTGACTTGTATAGCTGGTGACTATTGATGTCACGGCCCTATACTCCTCTATCCCTCATGATAGAGGACTAGAGGCCATTGCATTTTTCTACAGGAGTGGTCTGACCTCTCTGAAGATTTTCAGGCCTTTGTGTTGAGAGTTACCCCGCTTCCTTTTGACCCACAATTTCTTTGAGTTTGAGGGCACGTTCTATCTCCAGAGGCGGGGGACAGCTATGGGGGCCAAGTTTGCCCCCTCCTATGCCAACCTGTTTATGGGTTGGTGGGAGCTGTCCAAGTCTTTGGAGATAGAAAGTCCCAGATTATATTCTTTCGTCGTTTTATTGACGATTTGATTTTTATCTGGAGTGGAAATGAGGTTGCTATGACAGATTTCATACTAAACATTAACTCCAACACGATAGGCCTCAAATTCACGTATGAGATCCAAAAGGCTAAGATTAATTTCCTGGACATAACCCTCAGTGGTAGTAGGGAAGGTAGAATCTATTCTAGCCTGTATAGGAAACCAATCTCTGGCAACTCCTGCTACACGCAAGTAGTTGCCAACCCTAGACATGTTCCATATGCCATTGCCAAAGGCCAGCTCATCAGGGCGAAAAGAAATTGTACTGATGAAATGGAGGGTCAAGTCCAGATGAAGGAGGTTCACAAGCGCCTCTTGCAGAGAGGGTACCAACGAAAAACTGTGAATAGGGCCTTTAATGATGTTTCCAAAATACATAGATCAGATCTACTACAAAATAGATCTAAAACTGTAGAGACACATAAAGGTGTCACTTTTGTAACTGATTACAGTTCACAATATGTAGATGTATGTAAAATTGTGAAACATCGTTTTAAGATGCTCATAGCAGACGAGAGACTATTAGGATGTGTACAGGAAGGTGTGAGATGCTCCTATCGGAGGAACCGCACATTAGGTAATATATTGTCACCTACAGTCCTTAAGAAATCGCCGTCCCAGGCTAGCTCATGGCTCACAAGCAAAGGCTCCTACAGATGTGGAAGCTCCAGATGTGGTGCATGTGACTATTTGATTATATCGGATACCTTTAGGTCCTCTGTTACAGGGAAGGTATATGACATTAATTTCTGCCTTAACTGTACATCTACATATGTTGTGTACTGCATCACTTGCACTCGATGCGGTAAGCAATATGTAGGACTCACAACCAGGGATGTTAGATCACGAATGAGGGAACACCTTTCCACTATACGTGTTGGCAAAGCAAGCACCCCGTTGGTGAATCACTTTGCAGTAGTACATAACCAAGATCTTACCTGCTTCTCCTGGCAACCCATTGACATGATCCCCTACCCTAAGAGAGGAGGTGATAGAGATTTGATGTTGGGGAAAAGAGAGATGCTGTGGATCTTCAAACTAGAGACTAGAGTCCCCCATGGACTTAACTCCGAATTTGATCTCATCAACTATTGGGAGTAGGGGTTAGACTGTCCTAGATGAGGGGAACCATAGCGCCTAAAGCCCTTAAATAACAACATAAAAAACAACATCAATACTAATACTAACATGTGTCATGATGTCTGTGTTCACACTGTAATATGTTCGTGCACACATGTACATCAACATTTCCCTTTAATTACACAACTATACTACTAACTATACTTGGTGTTGTATATGAGTATGTACTTTGTATAATCCACCTCATGACTTTTATTAACAGGTTGAAACAATTGGATGTCCATTGATTTTTTATTGGGGGTATTACATTATATATATTTATTGTTTAATTGAGGTTAGGATGGTTGAATATACAACTATATATATATACATTTTTCCTTGGATTAAGATATCCATGGGAGCATATGTAGGATTATTGCCTAGCTGTTTATGACTTCTTATCATCATATATGTACTATATATACCCCTATTTGCTATGGTCTGCCTATTTACCAATTCTTAAATCTGAATTATATCATTGATATGTAGTATACATTTTGTTTAACATGATCACTGCATTGTACTATTATATTCTTTATATTCCTTGTATCAGGACTGTGGCCAGTAACAGGCACCTTAAATGTAATTAGCACTTTAAGAGGAGTGACTTTGTTTTAAACTCCCCTTTGTTTTACTGACGTCACTTTAATCAATATGTGTATAAATTGCACCTGGAGTAGGCTCACCTATGCTATGATTACGGCTTACAGCCGAAACGCGTAAGCAAGCTATCCCTTGGTGCTTATGTGTGCGCTCTGAACATACACTTTTTGCTCTTTGACCATCTGTTTTTTTAAAAAAAAAATTCTAATAAAGGACTTTTATTTTCACTGAACTTCAGCCTGCTCCGGCTTTTGCTTTTTCACTGTGGTTAGATACAAGGTAATCACATAGGTAAAAAGTATATTAATATAACAGTGTTGGTTATGCAAAACTGGGGAAATGAAGTGATTATCTGTCTTTTTATACAATACAAATTCTGGAGTAGACTGTCCCTTTAAATGTCCAGTATTTTTAAAGTCCCCTAAAAGCCAGCTAAATGTAAAGTGTGTTCTATGTCTCTAAGCATTACAAATGTTTAATAAAATAAGTAACACTGTATATATTATTATATGTGTTACAGGCAGCCATGCGGGTGTTAAATCATTACTCTGTGTGTGTGTGTGCTCCTGGCAGATAAGGGGGTCAAAATACTACTGCTACTAGGCAATCAAGGGGACTGCTCTGTTGTGAAAATATACATGGTGGGATAAAGGGTGAGGCCTAAGGTTAAGCTTTTGGGTGGATATTGTGTGACCCTCACCTGCCACCTGTGCCCAGTCACCTATAGGTCATCTGGTACTGCTGACAACCCTTATTGCAATGAGGGTTGCCAGCAGTATGAGACATCTGGTCTGACTGAGCTTCTACTACTCATTTCTAGGCCACATCCTTACTAAAGTGAATGTAAAGTTAGTGGAATGAGTGCCCGGGTTTTTAAAAATCATATTAAAAACAGGGGCACTTTCATTCATCAAACTTTACATTTCACTGGTTTTGTTAAAATAATTACCTTTTCTTCTTAAAAGCCGCTCGAGCACTTCTCCAGCCGGTCGCAAGTCTCTTCATATGTCAGCAATGACGATTCCGGCATCCTCCAATAACGGCTCCCCCCCGGGGGAAATCATTGCCTAAAGCAACGCCGTGATTGAAGGAAGGCCGGGACCGTCATTTCTGACATAGGAAGAGGCTTGTGACGGACAGGGGAAGCGCTGGAGTGGCTTTCAAGAAGAAAAGGTAAGTATTTTAACAAAACCAATTAAATGTAAAGTTTGATGAATGAAAGTGCCCCTGTTTTTAATAGGATTATTAAAAACCGGGCACTGGTTCATCAAAATTTACATTCACTTAAATCTGAGTAAGTCTTAAAGGGACATTAAATACTTTGAGGCCTATTTATGAAATGTCTGTCGGACCAGATCCGACAGTGCTGATCAGGTCCGACAGACATCACTGAATGCAGAGAGCAATACGCTCTCCGTATTCAGAATTGCACCAGCAGCTCTTGTGAGCTGCTGGTGCAACGCCACCCCCTGCAGACTCGTGGCCAATCAGCCGCCAGCAGGGGGGTGTCAATCAACCCGATCGTACTCGATCGGGATTAAATTCCGGCGATTCCTGTCCGCCTGCTCAGAGCAGACGGGACAGGGTTATGGGAGCAGTGGTCTTTAGACCGCTGTTTCATAACTGCTGTTTCTGGCGAGCCTGCAGGCTCGCCAGAAACACAGGGCCTCAAGCTCCATCAGGAGCTTCATAAATGGGCCCCTTTGAGATGTTAATATAAAATGTTAAATCGCATAAAAAAAATTCTGCAATATACTTCCAGTATTTATTTTGTTCCCTTTCCCTGTAAATTCATTCTGAAATTGTGAGCTTTTCAGTTCCTGTTAGAAATGGAAGTGCAGAACACTGTTACATTCCACACAGCCATTGGCTGCACACTCTAGTGACCTATTTATAACTGTTCCTAATTGGCCACAGCAGAGAAGGTAACCTAAGTTACAACATGGCAGCTCCCATTGTTTTATAGAGACTAAAACTTTAAACTTATTTTGTTAATATTTAAACAGATAATGAAACTTAAAAACATACATCTACTTGTTATTTTCAGACTAATCTTTTCTTTGAACGCTTCATTCTATCTAGCATTTATTTAGTGTTTAATGTTTCTTTAAGGCCCAATGATCTAAAGCTCTCTGGGCTTGTGAGACTCTATAAGAAATGTCTTCAGTACTATGAAGCCAATGTTCTAATTCTCTAAAGGCAGTTTTTAAAACAGTGCTTCCCAAAGGTGTGTTCTCTGCTTTTAGGTACTTGAAGGCTATCACATTACAAAATATAAAAAAAATCGTTCAGCAAAAATTGTATTTCATAGAAAAATTTAAATTTGTATTGCAATAATGCAAGTAAAAACTATTTAAAGGGACATGAAACCCTAAAAATTTCTTTCATGATTCAGATTTAGAATACAATTTTAAAACAACTTTCTAATTTACTTCTATTTTTCTAATCTGTTTTCATTCTCTTGGTATCAATTGTTTAAGGAGCAGCATGCACTAATGGTTAATAACTGAACACATGGGTGGATAAAATCACAATCAATATTATATGCAGCTACCAATCAGAAGCTAGAACCTAGGTTCTCTGCTGCTCCTGAGCTTGCCTAGATAAACCTTTCAGCAAAGGATAAAAAGAGAAGGAAGCAAATTAAATAATAGAAGTAAATTAGCAAAGTTGTTTAAAATTGTATGCTCTGTCTGAATCATGAAAGAACAAATTTAGGTTTCATGTCCCTTTAAGGTTGTCAGGATAATGGCATACTTATTTCTCTGCACTGTCCCTTTAAAGCATCCTGCTCTCATTAACATCAACCTATTTAAGGCCCCTCCCAGCATTTTCACATTGCTTAGTATTGAAGTTTGTCTTAACCCTTAACCTGAGCCTGCTCTCTGTAAGATTTATCTTACTACTTCTGTTTGTTGGATTCCTCTACTCCTCCTAGCTGGATTTTTGTTGTCATCCTCTCCTTCCTGCCTGCTTCTCCCTCAAGAAGATTCAGCTATTTCAAAAGCCTCATTCATACCTTTACCTCTAACTCAGTTTCCCCTGCAGCTCACCGGCCTTGGGATTCACTTTTCACTGAGCTCCACTTCCTCATGCTGTGACGTCATCAGCCAGCTGCTACTGAGCTTCCCTGCTCCCTCTGGCAAAGTCGCCATTACAACCCGGTGTTTGCAACTATCATTATAACAGTCCTGTTAGGGGTAAGCCAGTCTCTGAATTTTACTTTCCTGCTATACTCTAAGATTAGTATCTCAGTTGCTGCTGTTATTTTTCTGTGACTTTTATTTTCATTCCCTCATATCCTGCTGTTTTACCATAACTCTGTACACAATAGCAATTGCTTATTTTTTTCTATGATCATAGTACCATTTTTTCCTTGCTTATTTATTTTTTCCTTCATTAATGGTAAAATCTCAGGTTTATCTGAGCATATCCCTGCTGCATTTACTTTCTCACAGTGACTACCCAGACACATGTGGCAGCCATAGGGAATATGCTCAATTACTGCCTGTATATTAAAACTTTGCAATAAGGAATAAGGTTTTACATAGCTGCCTAATTCCTAATCTTTGTTTTACCTTATCACTCTGTTGCAAACAACCATACAATTTTTATTGTTTTTTTCATTCCCAGCAGTTGTGGTCCAAATAACTAAGCTGCACACATTTTTTCTTTCTTAGTTGTGCCTGACAAAGGTGCACAGTAGAAACCATAACAAAACTACACTGTACACCCAAAAAACACTGTAAAATTTGTATTTGTAAAAATATCTATTACCCTAACACAAAAATACATGTAAACGAAACTAGCGGTAAGATACTATATGCTGAAAGCAGATTAATCTGATTTGTATTGGTCGCAGGATTTCATTTTTAAACTTCGTCTCCTGCTAACTAGTTACATTTCCTTTTCTAGCAAGCTTCATAACATTCTATGGGAGACATTTACATTAACAGTGTTTCGAGCATGTTTCCGAAGTTGTTGTGGTTATAATTGTTTTAACTGCTTAGCAATAGGTTTTTGATTTCCTGGGCAAGATTTCATCAACCTAACAAAAATTAATAATTCTATCTAGACCAATAATATTATATATAGGGT